>NC_086334.1:31979401-32265919 GCF_032445375.1 Bacillus rossius redtenbacheri
ACTGGAACTGAGAATGACATATCTTTATCATAAATTGTAATAACCAAAGTTTTTTTATAGGAAGTAATCAATGTTTTGTTGTATTTTGTCACATATTCATGAGAACTCTTAAGTCGTTCCAATGATTTCTTCTTGCAAAGATAACTTTACTTAAATTCGAGTTTTAAATGTAGTTAAGAAGAAAGAATTAGCTAAATATTTCCCAAATAGGTTCGTTCGATACAAAAATTATCTGTTTGGATTTAAGTTATTTTCAGTAGAGCTGTTTTCCTGGTGTACAGACCATCATCTACTTTTAGTTTTTAAATTTTCGAGCGATGATTTAACTAACAAGACTTATAGTGTCACGTCATTCGGTATCTGCGTCACTCACGGAAGTGGTTCGAGGTTGACTTTCAAACAGATAAGCGTTCATTACTCCTTGCTTCAGTGAACTTAGCTTCTAGGTTGCCTTATCACAATATTGTGTATGCAAACACCGCCCCAGTTTCGAAACAAGACAGAGACAATAAATATAAAATGATTAAACTTTGATCACCACTAACTGGCTTGGAAACTAACCATTCCAACATTGAAGTTTTGTGGATTTCCAAAACAAAAATAAATCCCTTAGGGGAAGGAAGGAGGAGAGAAGAGAATAATGAAAGCCAGGTTTTCATTTTCGAATTCCTCGCCAATAGCAGTTAGTTGCGTCAAGTAATTATGAAGGTAATTTTCTCAAATATGTCTTGTGTTGTAAGAGAGTAAAAAATCTAAATCAGTTAATAATGGATGAATTTATTACTAAAACAGCGTCAGGCGAATTACAAAGAAATGTCGCACGTAAAGCTAAACATTACAACGAAAAAAAAAAAATCCTTGCAAGTTAATTTAAAAACCCAATAAATCGCTTTACCACCATGTTTCTGGTGCCTTATAAAATCTGTGTTATAGTAGTTATTTATTTATGTAGTTGATAGGGAACACTTGTGTGGCGTTTCTGAAAACATCATGCCATAAAATCGAAGCTTCTTTTTTGTATCGAGTACGAATTCGGAATCTAATCGCTCCACGTCTGTAATCAAAATCTACTTTTCGCAAAGAATTGCATCCACCCCTCCTCCTAACACACCTTTCCCACTTTTTTTTTGTTTCTTTGTTTTTCCGTGTATCGCATTCGGCGGAAGAGGAGGTTCCTCGAAGGCGGGTACCGCGAACGGGTGGGTTCACCGAACGACGACGACCGAACCCGACAGTTCCCGAAACTACCACCAGCTCATCGCACCAGGGCGCGAGGCCGCCGCGTGACGCAGGCGCGTTTAGCCCACCCCCCCCCCCCCCAACCCACCGGGCGAGGGGTGACGTCTTAGGGGTCACGGTCCTTTCCTCTTTGGTTCCCAGGAGTTTCCAGTGACGTCACGGACTGACTAGCGGGGCGGCGACCTGGCCCGCTGACACGGCGATGAAAACGTAACAACGCGTGTGGAAGTGACGATGCCGCTTACGATATGTCGCGTGGGGACGTGTCTTAAACGCGTATTTTTAATTCCACGTCGTGTGGGCATATAACCGTTGTTAGTAAATAAAAACATAGAGAGTTAGTTACCTGTTTATATTTTTTTGTAAAAAAAAAAATATTTGTAGATTAAGTGCAAGGAATAATGAAATGCAGTTAATTTTCAGAAACCATCAAAAAATTGTTTGTGATTCGCTGAACTCGGTTTCAGCCGCCATATTTAGGGATTTTTTTTTATGCCATTATAAGAATTGCTTTTTGTGTTCTGTAGTAAATTATTCCCTACATATAGGTATGAGATATTTTACGTTCGTATCTCATTTACGAAATTCTTCTATAATCTCAATTTATAAATATTTCTTTAACAAAGGCATGAAGCAAACAAAACAAGAAGCATAACCTTTACATAGCGTGAATAGGTTGTCTACAAATACCTTATTTCAAGACTTTTTCCGGAAATTTATATACATTTTTTAAAAACATTTTCTTATAACAAGTTAGATTTTTATACATGATAAGAAAAATTAAACATAATAGGGAATATATCTACTATTAGCACGAACTTGCCCATATTTATGTTTGAAACCTTTTCAGAGATAATTTCCATAGATTTAAGTAGACAGTCTCCAAATTATTATTTTCTAACGTGCGACAATAAAGTGAAGTGAGTCGTGAAAAAAAAAAAAAAAAAAAAAAATTGCAAGTTAGCTAAAGTCTGCTGGAGATAGAAGTTTCGTGACCTGATGCGCCACTGCTGCTTTATTTCGGGACTGTTGGCGCTATTTTCGTGACCGGTTCTTCAGTTTAGTTACTCTGTCCGGGAGTTTCGTGGCTTTCGTGACCTGGAGACACCCTCGGAACGAGCGCCTGTGGGGGGAGGGGTCGAGGGACCGTCTCGGCACTGCCCTCCCTAGCTGCGGTCTTCTCGTGACACGAGTGACCGTCTCCCTCATCAGGAACTCTCCCCCTCCGCGCAGATAAGCGAGCCAGTGGCCCGTGCGTCTGCAGAGGCCTGGCGAACCCGCACCAACATTATATATATATTTATTTATTGACTCAATAGCAAAACGTTAAGGGCGCATGTACCATTCCACGTCATTATTTTTTTTAAATTTACGTTCCACACTTTCTGAGTAGCTAAACTTTCACAGATGTAAAAACATGTTTATATCGCATACGTTTTGCATAGTTAGCTACCAAAGTTTTCATTTTTTTTTTACTTTTTGTGCAGTACGGATAAGGAGATTGAAATGAAATATAAAACTGAAACGTTTTTAAGTTTAAAGTCAATTCTACTGGCTACTATGTGATATATTAAATTTCTTTCAGAAAAAAAAATTACCTATCCTTTAAAAAATCCTCCGAATGTTTATATAATTTATAAAATTCAAAATTAAATTAAACAATTTTTTTCTCAGAGAAATTTAAAAAATACCACGTAGTAGCCACCAGAATTGCCAATCATTGTCATTTGTTCCATTTGGTTCTCCTTTTCAATGCTTAACAAAACTTCCAATAAAAATTTTTTTTTAGCTAATAATGCAGGAAAGGGAGAGTGTGAACATGATTACTGAAACATAACGACGAATTGAAAAAAAAAAAAAAAAAGGCGTATGATTGTTTTCGGGTTAGGTACTGTTAGCGAGTCGGTAAGCTTTCTCACGAGTGTTAAATTTTTTTACATTTCCCCGGCGAAAAAAAAAAAAAAAAAAAAGAAATATGAGTCGAATTCTGAGTTCATTAAACAAGTGCATCCCAGCTTTCTTGTTGAGCTCAACGACCGCCATGAAGTCGATGCATCGAAGGTGGGCAGGCGACAGAGCCGGGGAAGGGGGGGGGAGCTCTTCTTCCCGGCCCGACCAGAGTTCAACGAACCCGCCGCGGCTGGTTCAACACCTCCGCTCGGGTAACGGAACGCGGCCGCTGAGGTCGTTGACATGTGCTATATAATAACAGAGACGGGGCACCTACTTCGCTGGCACACTACCTCCCCTCGCCCACCCACTCCCCTCCAACTCCTTTCCAGGTCCACCACCCCCCCCCCCTCCAGCCGGCAATAACCGCCTCACTCGGTGCACGTGAAAACCTGCCTGGCAACCACGGGTATGTCAAGGTCAGAGCGAGCCTCTCAGTGGTTTCCCCTCGTCTTCCGCACACTTCACCAACTTCTTTTCTTCTTTGCGTTCCGGGGCTTCCAACAGGAAGAGGAGATAATGTCATGTAATGGCGTCAGTTAAGCTTTTTTTTCTTCTTTTCTTAACAGAACAGTGACGCCCTTTTCAAGATGTGCCTGTTCCCGCGATGAGGCCCAAACCCACGACTTCACAGTCCGCTACTGTCGTGATCTTTGCGGTGGCCCAAAAATGATTATCGCTACCAATTCGAATTTTGTAGGTTTCGTTTCTTTCAAAAACGCAGTTCTCGGGTATGTTGAAAGAACTCCAAAACTAATTCGTGAATTAAATACAATTAGTGGTTACATTACATACTGCACTTGGAGGTCTTATAACGAACGTGACGTTTTGACACTAAAACACTGCGCCATTACTTTTCAGCAATATGACGTTACGCTCAGGCTTAACGTGACGAATGCAAAGTGAAGATGTGACGTTTCGAATGCGTCATTCCTTGGGGAAAATATCTCTCGCGGCAGTAATTCGTCCGGAACCATTCCGACACGTGAGTCACGGCCTTTAACAGTTAGTCGGTAAACAGGTATTTAGGGGCCCAGATATATTCGGGACCCCCTTGTTCCTCTGCCGACAAGCAAGCATAAAGCAGACATTGTGAACAGAGAGGAATGTATACGCATTAATGCTTTCAACAACAATGTTTTTTTTTTAGTGTGTTTTCGAAAGGATTCCACTGTGAAAACATACATATTTTGACCTATCAAATATTAAATGTTATACCAAAAAAAAAACAGTATAATGCCGTCCACTAAGTCATTTGATTTTATCGAACCTAAAAAAAAAATAATTGTACATAGAGGAGTCGCTGTTTTGACAATTTACGTTTTTTTTTTTTGTTTGTACATGAGCAATAATCGCCTTGCTGTGATCGCCCGGCGTACAGCCCAGCAAACCCGGAACTCTCTGACATTGTTGTTGATTGTTTCCCTGGCCGTCAGTAAGATGTTCGACGCGCCTGTTCCGCAGGAAGACGAGCGACATAATGTACAGCCGCGTGGGACACTGGGCCGCCGTGACCAATGCGAGCCCGGGGGCCCTTGAGCGCAGATAACGAGCGGGCAAGCCGAAGGGGACAATGGCGGCTGGTTTTTGTCCTGGACGGGTGGCCCCGCTAGCCCGGTCGCACGGCTGACAGATGACGTCCCCCGGGTGCCGCGCGAGTTCGTCACGCGTCAGGACGGACATCAGCCGCCGTCCGCCTTTCTTCCCCGCGTCACGACCACCGACTCCCGCGCACTCCGCCGTCTCTCTCGGCTACTCCAGCACAGCCATCACGCAGTGGCGTGGTCTGCTACCACGTATACTACCCAAGGAGCAGTTACTCAACATCGGGAGAATTTACGCGACACCAGCGGCAATTGTACGGCATCGAGAGCATGTTATACGTAGAGACCGGGGGAAAAAAAAACGCGGATTCATTTCGTGATAGGCCGAAATTCAAACGTGTGTACAGTTCTGCTGGTCCTGCTATTGGCTCGCAGTTTTAACTGGAGCTCTCCGGGCCAATGAGAGACCGTCGACCAAAGAAGCGTCGAATCACAAGCTGACCCAGTGGAGACGCCTCACAATTTAGTACCCAACGCGTGTTTACTTGAGATGTGCGGAGGATAATGGGAGGCTATCCTAGAGGTCATTGAATCAGAGAATTTTTCCGGTCCCTAGTTATACGACATCAGAAGCAGTTATACGGCACCAGGGGCAGTTATACAGCATCAGAAGCAAGTTATGCAGCACCAGAATAAGTTATACTACTCCAGCAGAAGTTATACAGCACCAGGAGAAGATATACAACACCAGAAAAAAGTTATGCGGCAACCAGGAGCAGTTTATCTCACACCCCTTGAAACCATGGGTGGCGGGCGTTTCCTCTTGGAAAGGTGCCGCGAGAATGGCTTGGAACCATTCACCTGATCACATCACGCTTATTTCCACCGGTAGAAAATACCTGTGATTTTAAAGTTAAAAATTATCCAAATGAAGCACATTTGTGTCTGCAGATGTTTATTTTACTATGAAATCACAGGGACTCATTTGAAATTGTACTTATCTCAAATGTTCGTGACAACTTAAAGTCCTATTCGATGATGATAATTTTTCCTATTATCATCGGACTGAATAATAACTCGTCTAACGTTGAAAAAAAAATGATTTGCATAATTGATCAACCGATTTGATTCATGAACATAATAACAAATCAATTGGAAACCATTGTCACATGCTGAAGTATTCTTATAGGAAATAAATAAGTTTGACAAGAAGTATATAAAAAAAATCTTTTAAGACAGGTGTAAACATGCGTCGTCTACTTCACTGTATTTCACCCCGACGACGTAGATAAAAAGCCCGCAGTCACAAGTAGATTACGGTTTTTGGGCACGTCTAAGAGCATTTACATTTAATCAGTGAAAAGACGCTCACTCACTCTGGGCAGCCCTGAAGCGACGAGAAGAAAGCGGAGAAATGGCTTCGCTTTCTATCCTTCTGGTGAAGTTGCGGTGGACAACCCACTTCTGCCACTTACGTTCTCGTGTTACATAACCGGTCCTTCCTGTACAGGAAGATGTAACACAACGAGACCAAAAATTATCAAGTTACTGTACGTTTTACTACTGGTGACAGGCAATTCAGAATGTATTCCACAACAGGCGTGACTGATGTGAAATATATTCCACGCAGGCCTACGTACGAAAATGCCCAGTTATAACTAAGACTGCTGAACGGAATGTTGTTTACCATTTTTATTTCTTAACTTTGAGATTGTTATCTCTCATAATTATTATAATCACGTTACATTCTGGACGATTCTCGTTGCGTGAGACACATCTGAACATTAACATCAGATAATCATTTAATTCAAAAAGAAAGTCTACCAAATATATCGAGAGAAAAAGTCGTGTAAGGATGTTTATTGTTTTCTGATAGAACTAAATGCTTTTAACTTTCACTTTTGGGGAAAGAGCTCCACAATTATGGATTGTAAAGTATTGGATAAATATAATTCTTTCTATAACCACCACTTTTTAATACGGAGAAGGGAGAAATAAACGATCAATACAACTAATGTGTCCAACTGAATAGTTTGAAGTGACGTACGCGTCTCGAGTGAATGAACTCTAGAAGCATCTAGCCATAGGTGTGGGGAAATGAAGGACCAGCAACGCGATTGATCGGCGGCGCGCGACACCAGCGCGGCGTCGCGGGCAGGCGCGGAAACTCGGGCTGACCTATGGCCGGAGTCAGTGACCTCGTGCCCTCCTCCTCTCGCGGGGGAAGAGTGGCGGAGGAGGGGGGGGGGTGCAGGCTAGGGAGCACGCACCTTATTCCTCCCCTCTTCCTCCCCACCCCAACCCTTCACTCTCACGGGCTCTACCTTCCACCGGAAGTCCCGTACGGCCCGCGGCGGAAGTTCGACGCCGCTGCCGCCAGAGTTCACTGCCTCCACCGCTGTTCCTGAAGCTATTTCAGTGCCGCGTAGGAGAATGAGAAATTAACGAGCGGCTTCCAGCAGCAGATATTCACGAGCCAAAGTGTTCGGCATCCGTGCTCAGTGAAACATTCGGCTCTTTGATTCGCTTAGAACCGGTAAATATAGTAATTATCAAATTATCAACTACATTCCCGCAGAAAAAAAAAACAGATGCAAACCTATACGAGCAAATATTTGCTGAAAAAAAGGGGGTTGTCTGTAAAGTGGGTTTACGAACGTTAATTTTACGTGATAACGTCATAAGAAAACATTGATGCAAAATTGCATACTTTTTAATTTACAAATATTATTTACAGTTTTTTTTTTCACATTTCATTTAAATAATTTGTTTAAATATAATCACGAACAATTATTTAAAAAGCACGCCTTAACCTGTTTGATATTATAGATTCTCGCACGGTGGTTGGCCGGTTCTTGCACGCTCGGCTCAGGCGGAACGTGTCACTGAGTCATTATTTTTCGTGCGTGCAGCCGGCGTTCATCGATTTATAAGACGTTATCACGTCAAAAAGATTTGTAATGTCATATTAGAAAGTAAAAGAAAAATACAAACCAAAAGAAAAAAAAAACTGACGCTTACTAAACTGACAACGAAAACATAAAAGGTTGTGAAATTTAAACCTAATTATAATTTTTGTATGCCAAGCCATTTGTTAAGTTTTTTCTGCTGTTTCATTTATTTATAATTTATTTATACTGACAAAATAAGCGTTATTTGGCTTTCTATTACATTTAATCCGTCAAAAAAAAATCGAATACACACGAGCTAATTCTTAAACCAGCTGATCCTTATTTAAAGTAAATTTATTAGTATAAAGAAAAACACAAAGTAACAAACGGCAAGACTCGCAGAAAGAAAAAACTAGGAATTCAGAAACATTTATTTTCTGCACATAATATAGCAAATAAAACTGAATAAAAATTAGTATATATTTTTTTAAACACCTGGAATCTTTTGAAAATCCATAAAATTATCCGCTGTCGATTTTGTAACACCTCTGTAACCATTCTTTCATTTTTATTTCACGTGAGGAATAATGAACGTCCCTCAATGTATACAAGCAACGGAAAACCTGTTAGGTGATTCTGTACGCCGTGCTTTGAGTCGAATCGTATGGAATATTTTTTTTCGCGAGTTGAGTAGTTTACGAAACGGACCAAAGTTAAGGGCGATATCAAACATTGGAAGGAATCTCCAGCGGCGTTGGCACAGTGACTCAAAGCCGCGCAAGAGTTGAGCGACCCGGAAACAAAACAAGAGAGGCGCCCGCCCCACACACGAACTGGGCTCGCTTATCGCTGTTCCCCTCCTCCCTCCCGCTTCATTTTTTTCTTCTCTCTCTCTCTCTCGGGCTTCCCTTCCGCGTTCGGATGACGTCACTGCAGCGCTTCGCTTCCTCCTCCTCCCCACCCTTCACCCTTCCCCAACCGGCGCAGGAGGTGCATGCATGCCTTCCGTCGCCTAAACAGCGCTCCGCTCACGTGACGCAACGTCCCGCGTGGGGTGGGAGGAGGTCGACGACCCCTGGCCGGATGTCAACACTCGGGGCGTGGCCCTCTTCTCACCTGTTGGATAGGTCGGGGACCGCGCGACGTGATTCGTGATTGATTTGGGACAGTTGCGTCTTGCGCCCCCGGTCCTTCGGGCGACAAAAAAAAATTATATACCCCAAAGGAAGGATCATCGTCTGTTCCACGCTTGTATTGCTGTACATCGTACGCTGTTGCCAGATTGATGCTACCCGGGTTGTTAAAATTAAAATTATTATTTTGCATACCATCGTTAATCGTAACAAGTTTTAATATAATTTTTAATTATACTATTCCTTGATTTTTATAAGACCATAAACTAGTGTCTGACTGACAGTATTTTTTACAATTGAGGGATTCTGAAAAGAAAAAAAAATTAATTAAATGCTAAACACCAATTATTATTTCACAGGAGAAACTATTTGTAACAGCCCCTATTAACAACAACGCATTCCACATGAGAGTATGTGCAATGCTGAAAAGAGCCAAACTTCTTCTTGAAATTAGATGAAACCAAGATGGCGTCTTTCAATTACATCTCCGTGTTGTTGAAATACACCAGGAAATCGTATTTACACAATTCTCATAGCAAATTTCACCTTACAAAATGCAATTTTTTCCCCGATACATTAAACAAATGTTCGTTACATTACAAAGTTGTGTCTGAAAATTATCCACTTTATGGTTTGCATCTGGCAACAGAGACACCGAAACAAGGACAGTGCTAATAGCAGAAATCGTGCAGTGGAAGGATAGAGAATGCCCATTCTAATACACACTGCAATCTAAGAATGAGATGTGTTATTCAACTCCCGCCATCATTTTATAACGAAAATGAAATGGAGAGAATGTACTCCCGGATGCATTATTGTTTGGACGGAAGCAAGAAGAGCCGAGATTGTCACTTTCCTAGCTGCCCTACACATATATTAAATACGTTAGTCGAGATAATTCTGAGTATTCCTTGCGAAAATATGCGCAAAATTTTGTTATTTTAATTGATGTTTCATTCGAGCATATATTTTATATTTTTTTTTTAAACCATGGGAACGAAAATAGAATATTCGTTAATTTGCCATGTATTATGTTGTAATTTGCTTATTAATGTGCGCAGTTAACACGGGAAAGCTATTCAGTGAACGGTTTGCACATAACTTTAACTATTGGAGATGCTGTGACAATAACATAACATTAATACCCGGGTAAGAATCCAAACCCAGTTTTATTGTGAACATCATTCAATAGTGATTCATGAAAATGTTGAAATAAAAAAAAATCGGTAATTTTGCATGGACATTTCTGTTCCATTTACAAAAAAAAAATTACAGTGTAGTTATGTTTTGGGGAAGGTTGAGGGGGGTTATAAGAGGGGGCGGGAGTCCGAGGAAAGAACGGGCGGGAAGCGTCATCAGCGGACCGGCTTCCGAGAAGCGACGGTACCCTGGGGCCACGGCGTCGGAGGTGTGTGTGTTGTGGAGGGAGGGGGAGAGGGAGAGAAAGAGAGGGAGAGGGAGAGGGAGAGGGAGAGGGAGATGGAGAGAGAGAGTTTGTTCGACAGGAAGCCATATTTTCACAGACGAGAGAGCCAAAACCCGAAGTTCCCCGAAGTACATGCTCGCTTTTTTTCCGTATCTTTAATGTAGCTATCCTAACCAAATCAACCGTCCACAATTTTTTTTAAAAGTATCTATAATGTAGCTAACCTAACCTAATTGACCATTAGTATCCTTTTATCAACACCGCCATATTTATTTACAATGAACCAAAAAAAATCCCCGAAGATGCACGATAGACCGTTTGGCTCTCTCGTCTGTGAAAAGAAGGCTTCCCTTGTTCGACGAGCCAGCAGATGGGCCCCGAACCGCGCCGGGAGAACTCCAGTTCGGGCTTCATTCCCGAACACCCCAGGTTATTTATTTATATATATTTTTTAAGGAGGTTCCCCAGCCAGCTTAAGATTCGTTAACACACTAATTGCAGCGTGGAGCAAAGATTTATTATTAAGTGGAGTCCCGAGATTCCTAATCCCGCTAGTTCGAACGATTTCGAAGTGAAAAGTTTTAAAATGAACTTTAATTTATTTTTGTATTTTTGTAGAGGCCGCGAGGCGTGTGAGCGCGAGCAATGAGTCGCCCTTGGCAACATTGTTACAACAAGCTGTGATAACACACGAAGCTCGTTTGTGCTAACCCCTAGAAAACAAACATGCGTTGCCATCGTGAGAAAAAAAAAGACGTTGCAACAGATGTGTCGAAATCGAAGCGGTGGTGACCCCTGAGGAAAAGAGGCCACTTGAATTGCTGATTTCATTGACATTACAGAATCAAGAAAGGATATTACTGAATAAGGAATGTTACTGGTAGGTGTGTTCGTTTTGCAACACACTTGAGAATTAAGCATTTCGATAACAAAACAGGTATAAAAAAAATAGGGCACAAAGAAAACCTCACAAAAAGGGGTAAAGTTCGTTTGAAGGTTTTCGTGATTCATACAATAGGTCGACGACCGAATCACTGATAACTGAAAATTTCATTTTGAGGTCGAAACAGATAATCTCCACGCGCAAACAAAGATAAAATGTGCTTTGCGTCAGGTGAAACTACTTCCGCTTGTTGCTCCCGACCGAGGCAAGCTCGGCCTACCTGGGGGCAAAAGCTGTCGTTTCCGGCCACACTGAGGAAATTAGGGAGTGTGGTGTTAACCACGCACTTCGAACGAAGGCGTCTTTTTGGCTTTAAAAATGACAATCCTCGTACTCCTCATCCAAAAGTGTTACCATAGGTGATTAACCATGGAACATTCGAACAATAGTTCGAGATGACAACGCATCAAACAATTGACATATATATTACGGTATAACGATTTAGAATTTAAAAATAAAACTTTATTTTCCAACCCGTTGTACGCCCTGTTACATATAGTTTATTTATTTTTTTAAAATAAAAACAACCTTAGTATAAATACAATTGTTTAAATAACGTACTTTTTATATTTACACTGGTTAAAATCTTATTACTAAAAAGATATTTTAATGTATAAATCAAGTAAATTGTGCACATCGAAAAGGTAGGTTTTAAAAAAAGGCAGATGTATTTTAAGAAATAAAAAAGAGCTTATTAAACACAAGAGTTTGTGATTTATAAATATGTATTTACGTATACATGTACATCACGTACAGATCGGTAATGTGCGCGGAAAACCACATCAGGTTGTGATCTCGCGTACAGCGCCGGCAGGGTTATGCAAGCCAACCTTACGTACTAGTTGTAGGTAGTTGCCTGATGCTCAGGCGAGGCACAAGCATAGACTATTTCTTCGTTCTGGCATAGCTGTCTCACAACGGAAATGCTAGAGAAAACTTTAATAGGTAAATTAATGTTGGCATGGGCGTAGATCCCAATGAGGGTGGCAGGGGGGAATTAAGAATCCCCTCATTGAGGGGCCCGCTGCGCCTGCATAATCAAGGCTGTGAAAGGGGGTTGATAAACGTAAACGTCAAAAATTTTCCAAGTATTTTAAGGTTTTATGATTTTTCTGCGTGCATATAGGCCTAAATATGGACAAAACAATACAAACACCCTGTCTAGAGATGACTTGTGTCGGTTAAAACGCACGCGCAGAACTCTCAGGCCAACCCCTCCTCCCCTCCTCTTTGGCCAGGAATTTCCACAGGCCCTCTTTGCGAAGCCAACAGATTCGCGCCCCTGAATGTCGGCAATAATCTCAAACGTCTGAAGTAAAAAAAAAAAAAGAAAAGAAACCAGAAATACGTAACGATAAGCCCTCCGGATCATTGCCAACCTTTCTGAACGAGAAAAAACAGCCGCCAAAATGTGGAGATGCGCCCCCAGATATTCCTCGAGACGGGCAAGAAGTGGACTGATGGAGGATAACTGCTGGGCACACGCAAGGAAACAGTCGAAAGCAAAGCCGTACGGAGGTCACGTGCTCCCCGTCATCTTTGCGGACGGCGGTGCGCCTAGCCGGCGGCCCACCCCGCCCCCCTCTGCAGCGGAGACAAAGCACAGTTGGCCGGCTGCCCAGTGAACACAAGGTCGCCAGTCGAGCCGCCGCGAGTGGAAACCTCTTCCCCTCCAACCCTCCCTCTCCGCTTCTTTTTGATCAACCCCCTTAGTCGCTGCAGCCTGCCCTATCCCACTGTGGTCCTCCCCTCCCGACTCCTACAGCTTGCACCAAGTTGCAGCTACGTAAAGAAGATAAACTATCTCGTCTTTCGAATAAAAGCGCTCCCCGGACAGGGTAACACTGCAGCCAACAAGATGAGGCCTCTCACGATTGGCTGCCAGAATATGACCGCTGGCAGTTCATGAGTGGAGCCTCGCCACCTTCCCAGCCTTCAGTTAATTTCTCAACACCGAAGATGCCTGCTGCAACGCAGAGCGCGAAACGTCGGTACAATTTACAATTTCGACGGCGTCTCAACATCGAAAGCCATTATTGTTTTGTTACACAATGGCGGCGAAAGCCTACAACCCACTTTAAGGCTCTTTGCGTGGTTAAATGGTACAATGAATTTACTTCCACCGGCCTTTTAGAGTGATACATAATAATTTTCCTTAATTACCATTGCGATAGCGCCACCTTCTCGCATGCGCATTTTAATGCACCTGCCAGTCGCGCAATCAGCTGTAATTGGGTCGCACGGGGGTCACCCTTCGTTAACAACGCAGGCAGCTGTATAAAACCTTACTGCATTTTTTAACGCACTATTGCGTAATCTCTGGGATAATTCAGACCGTACAGCTATAAGAAGAATTAAAATCGAACACCAATTGTCGGACTGCACGCGTTGATTACCTAGCTAGTGCCTGTATATAGTTTTTTTCAGCAGAAATATTAGTGTACATTAAAAGTACTGCCACAAAAAAAAAACAGAATATCCGCTTAGGTTCAATTTCCGTTATGTCCACAGGCGTGTACAGTGCTCTAACTTACAGGCACGCCCAACAGTAATCACATTAATACAATAAAACAAGTAAAAATAAACACACATAAATTTTACGCCAGATATAGGCTCCACCAAATAATTTCAGGTTTACTCATCAACTTAAATAATTAAAAAAATTAAACAGGTCTGAAGAGATTTTATTATTAAAACAGTTATATATATATATATAAATTATTTTACGTTAAAAAAATTACAAAACATTTCCTTCTTGTTACATGGGCTACATGAGCAAAATTTATTGTGCGGAACAATGATACACACGATATTTCAAAAATGTCTATAAGTGGTGATAAATAAATCCACCCAGTTATTCCGTAACTGGATGTTTTAATCAGAAATAATCACGGGAAATCCGAAATACTTGGCAGCCCTGCCTGTATAAACTACGCTCGTAAAATTACCAACCCTGACGCGTCGTTAAAAATTCTGTCGCTGCACATGACGTTATAGAATACAGTACACTCCCGATTATCCACGAAATTAAGTGGCAGGGCCACCGCGGATAGTGAAAATCGCGGATAATCCGCAAAAGAGCCTAACATGGGGGAAAAAAAAAGGAAACATTAATTTCAACTTAAAAATATAAAACTTTTAGGTACAGTAAAAGTATTTTACTGAATTATTAACATACAATACATTTCAGTAATGTAAACATAAAAGTGTTCAACCATACGACTAGAAACAAAGCACGACAGAGACAAAAATATCAACGCATGCCAGCCTACTGCGTGAGTACCGAGAAGGCCTGTGGCGTTTTAATGTATACTGCACACAATACACTCGTCAGTAGAGTTCAAATTTGCTCACTTGTAATAAAATACAGGTTTACATATCTGCTGTATTTTTTCGTATCATGCGCGGATAATACGCACCGCGGATCATCCGTCCGCGGATAATAGGGAGTTTACTGTAGGTAATTGGGATTTTTTTTTCTCAACTACCGTAAAAATAATTCGTTTGTCGAAGGTCTGTCACTGAACTCCTCGGCGACAGTTACGTTCCGCGTCCGTCCCAAGTCATCTGCATTCGGGGCGGCGACGGCCGCGCAGAGGTTTTTGCGCGGTTCGCGTGTCTACCGTCCCCGCTACAGTTCAACGCACCCGCCCCGAAAACATTCGACGCTCAACCTGGATTAGACAATTTCTTCTTCCATTTTTTTTTTTTGCCTCCACCTCCTCCTCGTCCGTCGTGCGCAGGTCCGAGTTGAAGGACCGCGCACGCATCCTGCCACAATGGCGCATCTGTTGCGAACGTCCGTGTAACGGTAACGGCGCCTATGCTAACTGGCGTGTGTGCGGCAATCCCGCCCGACAGCCATTAGCGATTCCTTTCGGACGCGTGCGATGCCGCCACCTGAAAAAGAGGGGAGGGGGGGGGGGGGAAGGGAGTGAGTGCTCAGCCACATGAGAGAGAGAGGAACGTTAAGGGGAGGTAAACACAAACCCCCCTCCCTTTCCCGTCTCAGGTGACGTCACGAAGTGGCCGGCAGCCTCTCTTCGGGAGAGAATCCTCGAGTGAGCCGTGAATCACCAATTTCTGACGGGAATCCCTTGTGATAAACGCGAATTTTAGTTACTGCCAATTAGATCCAGCGGTCATTCCATTTTGTGCATCAGATTTGATTTCCCACAAAAACAAAAAAAAAGTTTTTATGATCTGCTCACACCTATTAACTGTGAGAAAAAAAAAGTATGGTTGTAGGAACAAAATTTCGGTATCCACAGCTGATAGAGACTAAGGAGTTGTTGGAACATCGTTAACTGTTCCCGTGACACTCTCATAAATGTTATAAACTATGGGCTAGCAAGTTATATTTACAGATAATGCTGTTACTGGCTTTGTTACAAAGTAAATGCTACCTAGTAAATTAAATGCGAGTACATAATTGATGTTGTCCTTTCTCTACTATTAGTTTAATCGATGTAGCAGCAACAAATAGGACATGCGGTTCAAGATTACACTATTTAGCTACCTAACGTCTGTTATTTAAGTCTTCGTTAAGACAATATTTGCACACTCATAAATTGTTTTGAGACCGTTTGATAGAGATATAAGATAAAATAATTGAAAATTCCATGATTTTTATAGAGGAAAATATTAATTGCAACAAATTACTTTCAATTGTGTAACGTTTGACGTGTATCATTAAATTTTTTGTGTATCATGCGTAAATCAATAATTTTTTTTTTCACAATCCTACAAACCTAAGTTTTCAGAATTTTGGGAAATCCAAATTGACCAAAATATTAAATTAAAATTGAATACAACATGATTACATTTTGACATAAAAGTTAGTCTATTCGAGGGAATGACGAAGGTTGTATTACGGGTTGATTAGAAATGCGGAGCCGAACGTGCGCGGGTATAACCGAGCACACGCCGCCCTGTTGGGCAAGAGTCGCGACAGCAAAGCAGAGTCCTGCTGCAGAACTCGGTCGCGGACCCGGTTGCGAGTCGTTCACCCCGCGCGGCGGCCCAAGGACAGCGCACGCCGGCTTTCGCTAATTGAGTTAGCGGGCCCGCTCGGGCCTGGGGCCAGCCGCGCGCTGTTGGGACACCGGGCAGGGTCGGCAGGGATGCTCCTCCCGCGCGCGACAGTCGCGGCCCGGCACACCGGGCGGCCGGACGTGTCGCCGCGACCCGGAGGTGGTCGCAGCTACTCGCGCGACCCGGTCGCCCGTCGAAACTGTCGCTCTCCCGCTAGTTGGGACAACACGCGAGTCAAGAAACTAGGCCCCGTGCCAGTACCAGCTTTTTGTCTACGCGAGGCGAATAACAAATCGAATGTTTAAAATGTTCGCTTTGCGAAATTTGTTCACAGGAGTGAAGTGAAAATTCGATCATCATTTGTAATGTCTGAACTGATTACCTAGGTGATAAAAATAATAAAATAACCATACATAGTATTAATATTGAGCATTCATTAAAGCAATTGGCAAACCACCTTCATAATTTTTTTCAGTAGCCAACTTCATTTAAACAAAACATATACTAAAAAAAAAAAAAAAAAAAAAAATGTTGGGCTTCCAACGTTTTAACGTTTTCAAACAAATGCGAAGCTTCACACTAGACGCGAAGCTATGCATCACAAACCGAAGCTTCAAATAAAACGAATAGCTAAATTTCCTTGCGAAGTCAAAACGAATACTGAACAGAGATTCGCTTAGTCGAAGCTTCGCACAGGCCTAGCTCAGTAGGTACCATCGTGCCTTAGAAACTCGAGCACCGGGTTGTAGTCAGTAGACCTAAAGGTGGTGTTGGCCAAAAAACTTTAGGGTTAAATGACTTTCGGTCTAGTGCCTTCGGTCCATTGTCTGTTGCCAGAGTCAAGACATTTTTTTTATTCCCCCAGAGGCGCTGTTATCGACGCGAAGACTGCACGCCAGCTTTGAATATATATACTGTATAGAAGTCGCCAGCCCAGGTTAAAATTTCTAATACGGTTTTGAGGTAGTTGGTTAATTCACCGCCGCAATCGCCACCATCTCTAGGGCATCGACTTGTGGTGGTCCCTGGCGGACAAGTGCCGAACTCTTCAAACACCCCTTCCCCCTCCTGTTGAACGACCTTGAGCTGCAGTGAATGACGGATGGGGGGTGCGGGGAATGACAGCGGGCGACAGTGCTGCGCTCTAACGTGTAAATAACAACCTAAGACGATACAGGGTGTTACGGCAGCGCACTGCAGCGGTGAAGTTCCCAAGCTGCTCCTCAAACGCTTCTGAAAAACGTAGAGTAAATCCTATCCACTCGCGACTTCTATACAGTATATATATTCAAAGACGCCAGTTAGCTGTCTGTCCAGCGCGTAGAGGCTGGTGAGGCGTGTGATGAGCGAGCCGCTGTCGCCCTTATCGTCCCCCGCGCTCTACACGGCCCGACCCAAATGGTGGTCAGCGACCTCCTGGCACTGGGCCAGCCGCCGAGTGTGTAACCTCCCTGGCCGGCCGTCGGATGACGACGTCACCCCGTCGTCGCCGCTGCACCTGTGGGCGTTGCGTCACGGCGCTCCAGGTGCGGGGTGGGGGAAGGGTTTCCCCGATACCCGCCTCCCCCCGCCCCTCTGTCCCCACTCTGCCGGAAGACCGCGCCGCGCCGACAGAGACGCTAAAAGAAACCACAGCGTGATTTCGGGAAGCATATCCAGGGACGCAACTAGGGGGGAGGGGGGGGGGGGGCAAGCGGGGCATACGCCCCGGGCGCAAAGCTGTGGGGTCGCCGAAATCACCCGGCTTGCATTGTAATTCCTACTACAACTGGTAGTGGGTTCATGCATGGAAGTTACAGTAGCACAGAAACTGTTACATGTAGGTATGGAAAATGCTTAAATAGCACCATTTTTCTTGGGGAGAGCCCCAGCCCCCCCCCCCCCGCTTTATTGGTGTGGTATGTGCTAAAAAAAGAGGGGGGGGGGGGGGGCGCATGAATCCATTCATGCCCCGGGTGCCAGAGACTCTAGTTGTGGCCCTGAGCATATCTGACGACCCGTGGCTAACTTTCCGGCAGATGTTTATCGCACGACCTCCAACGAGCTGTTCCGGCCCCGTTACAGTAACCGGCGATCGAAAAATAAAGTATGTACTTCAAACTACGAATGCGTTTCTTATCAAAAGTAAAATATCCCCTAAACCAACGAATTACGACAATAAGTCAATAAAAGGCCACGCTTTTTAGTTTTACTGTGCACAACTGAGATACATAAAATCCGTAAAAAAGTACGCTTTACATTCGATCAACCTACATTACGCTGGTTCCTTTGGGTTGCAAGACGATATGTTTCCTGCGAACAAGGAACTGTTTACTTTGTTCGTGCAGTGGGTTCATGCTTAACGTCCAAAGAAACTTCAAAAATTGGAAATTAAGTATTTTAAAGTTGAGATTCCCAATGAAACAAATTTTTGATGAAAACATTTTTAAAGACAATATGACGTGCCTAAGTAAGTTTCATAATTTCATGATATATATTTCGCCAGTCAGTAGTATACGTACTTATTATTGTCAGCTACCCATCATGAGTATGTGTGTCGTAAAAATAGAGTTCTAGGTGGTTATATTATTGATACGCCGGTATCCCATAGATACAGCACAGGTTGACTTCACAGTGCGATTATTCCCCCTCCCAAAACCCTCATCACAGCGTGTGGGAAAACGTGGCTGACGTTTATTAAGGTCGGAATGTTTCATCAGATGTTCCTAGGGGGATTTCGAAACCAGCTGCGTGTCATAACACTGTGACATCGCATCCGTGCTTCGCGATTAGTCGAGCTTCTTTATAATGCACGCCCACTGTCGAGACACAAATTACAGCAATTTCGTGCGGAAGCAAACACGTCCCAAACGGCCAGACCTAATAAGGCAATAATAGCTTCTCTTGCGGACGGCCGACAATAACAAGGAAAAATCTCGTTGGCGCGGGAATACCTTATAGCAGGGTAGGTAAATGAGCGGTCAGTTTCTTTCGCACCTAAAACCTGCTCCCAGGTATTACCACACACCCCATAAGGGCGTCATGCCCCTGCCTTACTGCACCTTTGTACGGGTCTAATTAAAACGTAAACAATTTTCAGCGACGCGGACGTTGTCTGACGCGCGGTATAGGAAGGAGCCTGCCCTCTGCCGCCGGACGGAGGAAGCCTCATCTCCGTACTCTGAACGTTGCCGCAAAACCACTACAAAATTAGTTAAATTTCACTACGGAACTGCTACAGGTGCTCCATCCCAATCCCCGATGTAGTAGTTTTAACAGTATTTCAGTGTGATTTCACCCATTCCGCAATTTCTTGCACATTTTCATATTTTAGAGTGTGGGTTCTTAAACCTTCATCCCCCCCCCCTTATTTCCCCCTTTTTTTTCTTTTAAAGAACGTTTATTGTTTAGTGGAACGTTGTTGGCACGGGTAAGCGATGCAGTCCATTTAAAATTCCCTGCCCTGAAATAATATCTGCAGACTATTCTACGAAATTTTTACAGAAATTCATAATTCACTGACTTTCCAGGTTGTTCTTGTTTTTCCATGTTGCCGGACCTTGTGTTAATGTATAGTTCCTAGTAGAAAAAAAAATAATCGTTCGACAAATCAACTCCAGGACACATAAATTGCTAATTTTTTTTTTTTTCCAGGGCAGGAGAACAATGGCCCGGCGGTCGTCGTGTCCGTTGGAGGGCGCGCCGAGCCAACACACACACTCAGTCGCGCGGCATGCCGGGAGTCGTTGAACTGCGACACCGAATGTGTGCTATGCGTTACGACTTCCTCCTCGCCCGGGTTACACGCCACGCCGCGGCCGAGAGGAGAGAGGAGGAGGAGGAAAAAAAGAAGGAGAAGAAGAAGCTTTTTACGCGAGCGTTCACCCCAGGGCGTCGTGACGTCACACGAGGCCCCCGGGGCCTGGTAACGGCACCGCGCGCATCAATGAAAGTGTAAACACGGCGTCGGTGCCCGGGGGCGATGACCCGTGGAGCCGTGGCACCCTTCCCCTCCCCCCCGTCGTGGCTGCCCCTTTCCCCCCCCCCCCCCTGAGAGTCCCCGGCGTCGCTTCGTGATTGGCGCATCTTCGAGCTCAGACTCCACCACGCGAGCGCATGCGCACTGCTATTTTTTTTTTTTCAAACTTCATTTATAGGTCATTAGATACGGGCATACACAGGTGTATCCAATGAACCAATAAACGAATGCATATGAGGCATTTATTTATGTGTAATTACTTACATGTTATTACATTAAATAAAATAAAGTTACGCACTTCCCCACCCAACTCCCAGAAGAACTAAGCCTTAAGCCACCCTTTCTCTCAACCCTGCCCGTTTTTTCTTCTTCAAAATATGTCATGTATTGATTGACTTTTTTATTTTTGTTATTTGGTTCTTCAAATGTAATAGTACAGCTATTATACTGTATGAGCTTAAGGTGTAATTTCAGACCACCCGGTCCATAAACACAAATTTTACGTGTTAATGTGTGCGTAATTGTGATGTTTATTGGTGATCATGTAACATAATGGTTACGTTGAACGAACGGGAATTATATTGGTTCTCGAGTCCGTCTTTCAAACGGAGTTCCACAGATCCATTTCTGCTATATTTATTTGTCAATATAATTGACGTAATCTTAGTTATTTAGTCACCCTGCAAGGACCAACGTCTTCTCACGTTTACTAGTATTTTTCTCACCAAATGTAAGAATATTCAGCTGTCAGATTAAAATCGAGGGTACAGCATTAATTAGAATAGTAATTTATTAACTCGCTTATTAAAATACCAAAATCAAAACAGAGATGTTAACAACATATGAGAAGGATCGAGAATTATTTTAAGTATGTTCTAGGTTAGGTAAAAATCTTTTAAAAATCTTCAAGATACTGTTCCTAAAATGTTATGAATACGACCAAACTAACATTATTTCATGTATTAATAAAGTAAGCTTTATTGCGTTAGGAAAAACTCAACTATTGTTATGCAGCAAATAACTGAACAGTGGCAAATTTAACCATCCACGACAAATTTTCATATTACAAAAATTCGTTTAAATTATCACTTTAACGAGGAACGTTTTCCCAAAACCATATTTAGTTGTGAGTGTTACCTACTTGTTTCATTCATGTTTCATCCCGTTACTACACATAGCAATCAAGGGAATGGCAAAAAAAAATTGTTATCAGGTATTATAAAAATGTTGAGAGTTAATCACGTCTTCTCGTGAAATAATGTATCTAGTTATGTGGAAGAAGGAAACAAAGTCTTTACAGCACAATTTTAAACGGTCATAGCACTGCCGTAAAATTTATAAAATAAATATAATCAAACTTCGTTTAAAAAAAATGTTTTCCATCTACGTATAGTTAGAAACATAGCCGCAAATCGTCGGCCACAAAGCGAAGGAACGCGCGAGAGCCAAGGTCTGCCGGCTGCCAGCGCTCTCTACCCGGCGAGCGGCGAACTGTTTGCCGAAGCAGTACGCCACGCGCTCACTAGATGGAGCTAGCGTCGTTTGAAAACAGCACAACTTTTTCACATACACGATCACGAGCAGTTTCTACGAATACACGCAAGACACAACAATTAACACTTACGTAAAAATATTAAATACTAAAAACTAAAGCTAAATCTAAACATACATTAAAGATAGATAAAAAAAAAATGGGAGACAAATATGACAACATTGCATTCCTTTTGACAATCAGAAAGGCGAATGGCATAGCTAATTTTCAATTTTTTACAACTTTTAAAAAATTTTTCCTGAGAATTATTGGTACCAAAAAACTGTATGAACCATGCAGGGGCTTTGAACCCAACAGTTTCAACAAAATGAAATGAAATGCGAAAATTTAAATGAAAACTCATAGAATTGCTAACTGACTCGTAGACGTCGTAGTTATTTTTCTTCTTAATATTATAATACTATAAATTGGGCAGACGTATTTAATTGGCTAAGACTGCTTAGACTAAAAATGTTAGGGGAGGAGATACAGGAGCAAAGATCTTTAGCTTCTCACGGAAAAAGGCAGCGAAAAATTCTTATTGAAAGTAAATGAAGCCAGTGTTTTCAAATAAGCGAGCGGTTTTAGTTGCTGGTTTTGAATTTAAACATATTACCATAAATTTAGTGGCAATCTTTTACCCCGAACGTAAAAAAAAAATACCAATGGTTAAAATAGATACTGTATACGAGAATAGTTACCGCTTGAAATTAAAAATTATTTCGTGGCTTTGTGGACCTTCAGGTTGGCATTGGAAGGGTGTCAATAAAACATGATTTAAGATACTCGCAATGATTCAAAACGAATAGCAAGTTCAAGATTAAAAACGAATAAAAAGCTGAAAATCATAATACGACAAATAAAATTATTTATAAAAACAAAATTTTAATTGAACAGTGGAGTTTGTTAGTAGAATGAAAAGTGTACCAAAGCTATGTTCAGCATGAACCAGAACCTATCTGTTGACACTGTCTGAAACACACGGGATTGATATGAAGTGACGCAAGGAGTGACAAACTCTTGGGCCTAAACCGTCGGAATTTCGTAAAGGAGGATGGATGAATAGCAGCTTTTACAGCGCCCAACGAATTGCTTCGGGTGTATGTTTGAACAACGTACTTTTGATTCCGTCGTTATGAAGCATCGGTCGGAACGTTTCTTCCCCTACTCGTCGCGTTCAGGAAAAACGAACGACCTGTTTAAAACTAAACGTAACCCGGGCGCTCGAACCGACTTTGAGCAACACTCCGTACCTTTCCACGCGTCTGGGAGTCTCGTGCGGGCATTGCGGCGAGCGACGTGATGTGTGGGTTGTGGTAGCACCAGAGCTGCCTCTACGCCAGGGCGCAGGTCAATCCGAGGTCATTACGGTTGGTTGGTAGCTAACGGAACTTTATTTTTACAGACCATGTTACTAAACATTTTTACGTAGAAGACACTCGTTAATCTCACGAGTCTATTGTGGGGGAAAAAAAAAAAACTTTAAAACTTGTTACGAACAAAATAGCATCCTTTACTTGATCTGTCAAGTAGTAAAACTAAACTTTCTATAAGGGATCTCGATTTTTTTTTTTTTTTAAATACCAAGCCACAACTTCTGGATTACATTGGTATGGCTCGACAAGTCTTATGGTCTAGTGTTACACGCTTGTCGAAGTTATGGGTCATGGTCTAGGCCAGGGGTCGGCAGACGAAGCCACATGCGGCTCTTTTCATATATGATAGTACGGCTCTACAACTCACTGCGCGCTGCCATAGCACAAATACAAACGGCACAATCACGAGGCAAGTCCTCAACTTGCGCTCCCAGCCCTTTCATCCAACAGCCCTGCCTCCGCTGTCGCCCGGCTGCTTTTTATCATACTGATTAACTAATTAAAATAATTAAGGTTTTCTTGTTTTACCACGTGTTTTCTTTCTCCCAAAGTAGCCTTTATTTTTGTAAGACTTTATGTTGAAATAGTGAAAACAATATTTTGATTTTATCTCTCTCTTTTTTTTATCGTCTTAAAATTCCATGCTGATACAGAGAAAAATTATACGTTTCGGCTCTCTAAAAAAAAAAATTTTTTTTGGAGGATCTGTTTACTTTACTCGAAAGTCTGCCGACCCCCGGTCTAGTGTAACTATTCCGAAACTAGAAGCAACACACTCTGAAATAACCGGTTATTTTTCTCCCGGCGGTCTTAGGCTGAAGCCAACTGGTACGATAACACTTATGTACGAAGATGTAAAAAAAAAAACTTGGGGAGAGATATATTACAGTCTCGTGCCAAAAAAGATTTGGCTTCACAAAGGAAAAAAAAAATTAAGTGCAGATTGAAATTGAAATCCTAATGATCGGTTGCTACTTCCAGCGAGTCGTCTGAGCCGAGGGTTGGCGCACCTGGCGTGTACCGCGGCACCCACGAGTAGACGGCCGACGCGCCGCCGCCCAGGTGGATCATCGCGGCTGCAGGGCTACTCGCGCGGCTGTGTGGTCCGCAGGCACGGGGCACTGACGCGACTGCGAGGGGAGCGCCTGTCGTCGGGGCGCCTCGCCGGCGTCCTTGAAGGGGGAGAGCGGGGGGCTGCGCGCGCACCCTTCCGGAGCGGTGCTCACGTGGAGCGGCCACGAGGGGGTTGCCGCCACGTGCTTGCAATTACCGCCTGGCACACTGACTCTTCGCCCTACGGCGCGATCAAGGCCGCGTTCGCCGTCGGGTTTGACCAACCACTTTCGACCAAGGAAGAAAAAAAAAAAAAAATCAAGTATTTTTTTACTCACAAGCGCAGGTCTGTCTCCCTCCCATCCAGGGAACACGTTCACGAAACATCGGTACTCACCTGAAACAAACAAAAAATAAAACCAAAATTCAGTTCAAAATGTCCAAGTCACTTTCTGTTTTAAGAGTAAACCAACATACACAAAAAAAAAAAACAAAAAAAAAACACGAGGTATAACATTAAGCTTGAAAGAATGCATGCTATGCTATTCAGCTCGAAGGCAGGTTGGAATCCAAATATAAAAGTGGGAAATCAGACTTCGTCGAATCAAAACACTGTGACGTGACGAGGCTTCTGAGAATAAGCATATTCCTTGTCCGTGGCCACACTGCATCGGTTCGCTATTTCGGAATCAACATCTGGCGGTCACATTCACTTGAGCAAGTGCGCACAGTTAAACTGAAACATAACTTGCCTCACAGGGGCGCAAGTCTGTATAGGATTAGCGAGGAGGGGACACGGAAATACAGAAGAAAAAAAAATGGTGAGGGGGCGGGGATTACAAGCGGAAACGAGAGTTTTAGTCGATCGACACAAGTCATCTCTGGATAGGCAGGTTGCATGTTGTGTGTAATGCCCATAATTTTGGCATATATGCACGCACAAATGGCTAAAACGCGTTGTTTTTTGTTTTTTTTTTTTTACGAAAAAATATTATATCTTTTTTCTTCATTTCTCCGCTCGGATCTGATAGTTGGACTATTGCGCGACGATAAGACTGCGTGGCCAGGTTCAGTAAAGCCCTCGGAAAGAGCCGTGACGCGGGCGCGCTTGCACGTGAGGAGTCGCCGCGGCGCCGCGCGAAGCCCCTAGACCGCACCGCTCCAAATATAACCCCGCACACTCGCCCCGCGCTCCCACACACACTCACGCAGATATTCCTGGTTTCGGATTCTTAACCCGGGCATTTATGCTTTGTGTTGGCCCAGTTACCTTCAATAGCTAAAATTATTTGTAAAAAAAAAAAAAAAATATGCCTCCATGAAATATAAATCGTAAATATAAAATTATGCGCCAGTTTGCGTTAGAAATAAACAGTGTTTCGAAGTTATGACGGTTCTAAGTTGTTGCGTGTTTCTAAGTTATGAAGTTTATTAAATGATATGGTTCAGCGCGTTGTGTGGTTCTAAGTTATAGGATTTTTTTTTTTCCCGATAGTTCTAAATCATGACGGTTCTAAGTCGTGTGTTTCTAGGTTGTGCGCGGATCCCGGTCGGAGTCGTGCTCTGTTCGACGAGGGACAGCCTTGAGGCGGGGGTGGCGGGGTGTGGGGGGGGGGGGGGCGCACACCCCCCGAGAGAGGCCATCTGCGCGAGACAGCGGCCCCCTCCCCTAGCAGTAGTCACGTGGGCGCGCGTGGCGTCTCGCGGCGCACCACGTGACGGGCACCGCGTCACGTTGGGCGGGAGAGACGTGCCATCCACCCCCCCCCCTTCCTCCCCCGCCGAGCACCTTTACGTAACTCTTCGCCCGACCCTTCCTCAACGTTCGGCACCCTCCTCCCCGGTCTGCGATGACCTTCTGATTGGCCACGTCTCCGAATGTACAGTAGTACATCCCGGACAATCTGAGCGGTTTTGACGTGACAACATCTACTAAATCGATTGACGCCGGCTGCACGCACGAAAAAGGACGACTAATTGTCCCGTTACTCAACATTGTCCCGTTACGCTCATCGTACGCTTGCGCCGCATCTATCTCTCTTCCACTCGATTGGAACAACCATCGATTTGACTTTTTCGAGGCACATTCAACTTGTAACACTCCCGTTCACAGATTGGAAGAAGTTAAATAGCAAACATGTATAAAATTTATAGTTAAATAATCTGTTCGTTAAAGTAATAAACATATTTGAATTAATGAGTGCAAATAAAAGTAAATTTATCAATTAAATTGTAGATTTCATTTCACTCCTTCATTGTATCCATACAAAATAGTGATTATTCAATAAAAAATGATTCAATTTTATTCATAAAAGTATGCAATCATTTCATCAATGTTTTGTTATGACGTTGTCACGTTAAACTATCGTCCGTAAACCGACTTTACAGACAACCATTTTTTTTTTTTTTGGAATTGACTTGAAAGTCGCTCTTAAGAGGCCGTGTCACAAATTTGCGCTCCTATCTATATCAATGTTATTTTAAAAGGCAGTTTTTCTCAAAGTCTATAAGAGGTAGGGGCCAGAAATTTTGCCTACTGAAAGTATACAATACATTTAACATAACTGCTTTTTTCAAATTTAGTTATCATATCATATATTATTTCTGTGATGAAAAAAATATAATCAATATTTTGATTTGTCCAGATACAGTGGAATTTTGCTTATATTTATAATTATTTAGCAAAAACTGAAAAGGCCATTGAAATGTATTGTACATTACCTTCCGATCAGTGTCTTCATGATCATGATGGGTTTAAAAACCTGGGTGTAATCAAGTCTTTAACTATTTCATGACAACATTTATACTTAATAATTTGGAGATAGGCCTTTTCTATCCTAAGCCCCTGAGCTTTCACTATCTGGTCTGGCGACCGACCTGACACTCTTCAACCACCCCAAGGGTCTCCGATTGCACATCCGATAAAAAAAAAGCTGTTCGTTCATTTGTTTTTGTGTCACAGACTTCACACATTTATGCCAAGGGAATATTCCGCTGATGTGACGCCATACGAATGTATTATTCGCGACCATACAACTTTTTTGTTTGTCATCGGGAAGAAATGTTCATTTTGAATTGAGCATTTTTAAATGTCAGCGTAGAATATGCTTATCTGCCCATTTTGTTTCTTTCCATAATAATGAGTAAAGTTAACATTGTCATAGACATTTTATTATATTCGTTTGCCGTCCAAGTAAAACTGTCACACTATATCGCACGTAATTATATATTTTACTAATTTGTTAGTTGTCATTTTATTTAAGTTACAAATAACAGTAATCAAAAACTATTACTTAATAGTCCAGAAAAGAGATTGAGTTATTATGCATTTAATAGGGGTTTAAAATATGGTACTACATACATATTATATATATTATACATATTATATATATTATACATATATTATCTTGTTGTCTTCTTTGTAACTTTGCTGGAAGAATGGCATTTGGTATGTATGTTAACTCACAATGAAAATACTTCAGAAGTACTCAACAGTGAACAACCTAGGCCCTATACTAATTTCATTATGTTCATGGAAATATAATTAAAATTACAAATAATGAACTGTATGTGTTTCACGTAGAGATATCGTACGAACTGTATGTGGTGCAGACCAACATTTGCTAAGGCTCTGAAAATACTTAATTTCAGTTAATGTGTGGAGAATATTAAAAGTTAGAAATAATGATATATATAAAACAATGCAAAGTTATCAGCATAAAAATAGAAGTTATTTTTACGTAGCGCCTATTGGAATGAATATTTTGTGTTGAATTATGTGGCATGATTAATATTCTCTTATGGTATGTGTGTTTTGTTAAAATCTTATAAAACATAACTTACTGTTGAAGGATTTTCATTTATTTTTTATTGTTATGATATTATTTAAACAAGTTTCAATTATATTACACATGTCTATTTTAAAATCATTTTAATGTATACTTATAGAATTGTAATAGGCTTTATAAGGACTCTCAAAATGCATGTGAGTATCTATAATTATCTACATCACCATTATGGCCGTTTCACAAGATCAAATATTTATTGAATTCAATCAGTTGCATTCATTGTACATGATTTTCAATTTGTACATTGAATTCAATACAAATTGAAGATGTTATTCAACTAAGCTTATTAACTTATAAGTATTTTGTTTGTCCAGTACATAAAAGTAAAAGATTCTCTATTATTTAAATAATGAGCATCTATAAGCAATAACGTTTTCTAAATATTTACATAAACATAATGAAATCTAATTTTTCAATACTTTATATCTACGATCACATCAACGGCAGTATTATGTGGTCAATGAGGTAATGAAATATCTTTAAAAGATATTTTCTCCTCTGTAAAGTAAATTTGTGATACAGCCCTCTTAATGTTAGTCTAGTGAGTTATTTCGTTTTCTAATATGCTACAGCAATATATAAAACTAAGTTTTGTTAGTGTTTTAGTCTTTTGTAATGTTAAAGTGTAATGTAATCAATTCATTTTTTTTTGTAAATTCTTATACATAAAGATACATATCATAATAAGATAAATAGTAATATTTGTAAATTTAGATTCTTTGAAACAACATCGATAAGAGGTTCTCCTACCTCTGTTAAACTGTATGATGGTGCATTGTAAAAAATTGGGTAGTCTGACTTAAGTGAGATTGTATTTAGATTGTGTGTAATGCATATGCAATATCTAAGCATAAGAATTTATGTTATTATCCTTTTAAAACGTTACACTATGAATTTCGTATACTTTTTAATGTCAACTACCATTATTTTTCACGGAATATTACATCCAGATAAAGAATAATTACCACATGTTTGAAGATTAATTGTATTCCGATACATTTAAAGTATTAAAATTTTTAGATACGACTCATACTACAGTTGTAAATGTGAGATTTCTTGATTCTGAATCCCTGCATCCGCAATTTCCTAGTGAGCCGCCGGTCAGATTGTCATCCTCTCAGATTGTCGAGGAACCAGATACATTTTTCGTCGAGTAATCTGGCGGTATAGTAGCTTTATCACGCGCTGCGGTTACAGTTACTTCGGTTGAATAAGCCACTAAATCTCACTGTTAAAAGAGAGAACTTCTAGACCAGAATATTGGAAATAAAAATTTACTGACACGGCCTCTTAAGGGCCCCGCCTACCTGGGCACACATACGGTGTGCAGAGCTTCAGGAAAAACAACGCGATTTCAAAACTACTCAAGATATCCGAGTGGGGCCTATTTACGAATAGCATTTAAGAGTTCGCTGAGAACCGAAAAGTACTTTTAATTTCGGATTAAGTTTTTAACCCTTATCCGGAGACGTGGGGTCTCCGTGACCCCAGCAAAACTTTAACTTGCTGCCATCTATGTGCAGTTCAAGGCACTTGCTTGTGGTACCATCTACCTTTCGCTTGGATATCACATAGTCTCCTCCTGCAGTGTCAGATTTGTTTACGCTGTCTGGCGCTAGATATCAGGTCGCAAAGATAACTTGGGGTCGTAGTGGCACCACGTCACCAGTTATGTTTCCATCTCAGAAGTGATAAAAAGGCTTCTAAACGAACATGTGTACGTGTGGGCGATCCAGATTATGACGAAACTATTTCTAAGTGGTTGAAAGATATTTTTAGAGACTTAAGTGATCAAAGTGTGTGTGGAAAAGCAATGTGTGATGATTGCAGAGCAAACAAATACTCTACTACAGAGTGACTTTTCGTACAAATTTCATTTTTTCAAACAATGTTCGGCTAATATATTTTATGTAAAAATTAAATTTTCAAAATATATAAGTATGCATGTGCTTTCTAGTTAGCTAGATTATATATTTTGTTGTGGTTTGAGCATTGGTTATGCAAGGAAAATATTTGGAGGGGAAAAAAGTAATTTATTTTTTTGGGAAAATTTATCTGTTGTAGATTTTATGAAAAAGTCTTATTATTCATAGAAGTTTTCTAGATTTTGTTTTGTCACTATATCTATATTGAATAGCAAATACAACTTTTAGGCTACCATCTGCTTATTTTTTTTAAAAAAGCAATTATTACAAATAGGCATTTTTAGATTTATTTGAGCAAGCACCAATGGAAAAAAATTGTATTTTATAATTGGTAAATAATTATTTACTAATTTATTTTTTAATTTAATTAATAAGTATAAAAAATGCATTGAATAATTTTACATGAAACAAAAATAATTTTTAATCAGTTAACTTCTACAAAACATTTTGGGGTCTGAGGGGCACCACGTCACCAGATATGTCAAATATTTTCACGTCTCCGGCTAAGGGTTAAACTGTATTTTTAGAAGCGTTAAAATGCCTAAAACGCGTGTTTTCAGAGTAATTTTTAGGCATAAAACAATCAGTACAGATTCTTGAAAGCACTTAAGGGGCTTGCATAATACCTTTATCTTCATTTCTCCGCCATATAATGTTACGGTCACCGCTCAAATTTCACAGTTATCCTGTGACGACGAGACGAATGCGCGCCAGTTCAGAGACTTGCGCTTAGAGGCTATACCGCGCTGGAAGCACCAGCGAGCGTCGCGCTTAACATCCCGCCTCACTAACACACATACACCCCTGACGAGGCGGGCCCCTTAACTGCTCAACTACTCTAGGGTCGGTATTCCAAGACACAAAAATAAGGGTTTAGGTGTTGAATATGCTACACCTGTACCCTAACCGTATTCCTAGTGCACGATAGGACACGGCCAGTCCCTTGTTTTTATGGAACGGATTTGGTGTCCTAACCGTTGCCGATCTCTTGCCCAAATTAAGCGTATGCGCGGAGTTCACTTTCTTCCGTTGATTTCTTCCAGATAACGGACCCGCGTCTGGTGCCATTAACTCGTATGTAGTAATTTTTGTGATCATCGGGGGGGGGGGGGGGGGACGTACCAAGCGTGTTGGTGTGCCAAATGAAACTTTTATGATAGCGATACTATTCTGAAATACATTTTGTACATTTTAATGGTCATAACAAGCAATAAATTCAACTTAAAAGGAACTTGAGAATATTAGAAAGGTTGTTCTATTTTTGTGCGATGGTGCCTTTGTCTAAAGTATTTTTTTGCCGTAAAAATTGTATCGGTGGTTGCGAAACGTCCGCGAGAATGCGTTTAAACCTGTTTCTATCCTCGCGCAGGGCACAGTTTATTAAAACTGTTGCAGAATGGTTTTCTTACTGGGATTCAGTTTGGACACATTCTGGAATACGGCCCGTACGTTTCGGAAAACCGCCCTAGATGGTAGTGTTTTGTGGCCAGATTATCTAGCTACTTCTTAGCTTCTTCGTTGAGGCCACGCCGTTGAAATGACGGTGTGTCCGTTTCGGCACGCCTTGTTGCAGCCATCTTCAAGGGCGATGACTGGAAGCCTGGTTGTGTCTTGGGACAGTATCTACACAGGACCATTCGCAGCCGAACTGCGATTGGTCCCTGTGGGCGGGCGGCCATGCTCGGAGAAGTGTCTGGCCGACCAAGATGAGTCTGCTTAGTAGGTTTGTGATGGTAGTTGACTGCTTTTTGTTTTTATATGTGTAAAATAATGATTTTCTTGCTAGTAAGCAAAAAAATAATCCAATTAATCGTATGGCTAACGCCACAGTAACAGAAAAAAAAATTCCTAGCGCTTAGTAACTTATAGAAAACAGTTCTCCTACAGAAACTATAAATAGTTACGTTTGGAGGCAAACTAGTAGTATGTGCGATTACACAAGTGTGTAGGTTCGAAGGAACTTATTCAGGCGTTCTGAGCTTGTCCTTGCAACGCGAGTAGTTGGTCATGTCAGCACATTCGTTTGCTGCCCGAAGATGGCGCACTAGCTTCCCGCGCGCGGATGCCTCGTTACTTTAGAGACACTCGAAACATGCACACTGTTGCCGCTACCCTTCTTCGGACCTGCCGAAAAAACAAGTCAACGTAGTTTTATTACGTCGCGCGGTAAAGCGCAGAGGCTTAGGAAGAAGGAATATCCAAAATCCACTGGAGAGTATCGACTCTGTGCTCAAGTATCGATTATGTGCTCAATAAATTCAGTCTTACCACGGGTTTGGATCGATTAACATCTTGAGCCACGGATTGGGTGTTTGTAGATTTTTTTTCTGGTGATAAAATGAGAAAATAAAATTTAATGTAATTTTTAACGCTGTTCTGATGTACAGATTTAGTTAAGTTGCACTAGTTACGGTTTTTTATTTTCCGCTCCTCGATGCTGATTAGTAGAACGTCGTGTCACTAGCTCTATGCTGGCCACGAAGATCCGCGCTCCACCTCTACGTGTGTTCGACTCTATGGTCGGAGCGGCCGCGGGCTGACCAGCAGCGCCGCGCGGCGGCGGCTTCATGAAGTTGCGCGGGCGGCGCTGCGGTCGTTGACCGGGCCGCGAGGAAAGTGGGACGCCATCAAAAGTGAGCACCGAGGCCTTGGGCCGCGGGCCGGCTCGCCTTCAGCGGTTCCACGCCTGCGGAGTACACCCGCAGCACAAACGTTTCACAGCGCAAGCGAGCGTCCGGAGGTTGAAGTTTTGACCCGCGGCAGGGAAAAAGAAATTACGTCGTTGGTCCCGCGGATCAGTTTAGTCTTTTTTCCCCACCACGTATTCCTTCCTCAAAGGCCAAATATAATTATAGAGAAGTCTTATATGTTCCACGTGTTATCAAGTAAACGTGTCTCTTATATTAGACTGATATCATGTATTACGAAAATTATTTCTGCAAGGTACTCGGTGATTATAATAAGATCTTCTCAGAGATGATAACTATATATTCGAAATTTGAAATAACTCAGTTTTGAGCCTAATTTAGAACATGCCTAACTTTATGAGCATCGAATCTGAATTAAAGAGAAACTATGACCTCGGAGGACTTTATTAAAGCCTTTTGTACATGACTATTAAAAATAATATCCTAACCAACTTTTAATATGGGTCACGATTGGTGAATCAATGACAAGCGTGCGAGGAGTGGCACCCGACAAAATAATTCGGGCACGCCAATATAATTAGAGAACATATGTACTTGATCGAAAAAAAAAAAAACTTTTTTCTTTTTGGTTTTATTTGACGTCATGTGATCTTTGTTTCGGTGTCAGAACGGTAACAACCGGCACGGACTCCGTAAAGAACAAAATTCCACAGGTAAGCGGGCGAGCAACGGCTTAACGTAACCAAACACATTGACCCGCTAGGAAACCGCGCACGTAGTCCGGATGTTATGAAATACTAGATGAGTATGGTGGAGCATAACCGGGAGGTGGAAATTGCAATCTTGTCCGAAACTTCGGACAATAATCCTGTGAAACAGACGCGACTACACCCCACAAGCCTGACCGGTCCATGAAACGGCATAAAATCCAATTAAGCATCTTAAAAATAAGTCAAAAATAAAATGATTTATTCAGTTCTAAAACTCTTACTTTGCATCTGGTCTGCACACTCAGTAAGGTAGAACATTCGGAAGGAACTATAGTAGAGACCTGTAAAATTCGCGGATTCATTTCGCGATAGGATAAGAGTCCAAATACTTTTGACATTATTTTGCTTCAGTGATTGGGCCACAGATTACCTGAAGGACTCTGGGCCAATGAAAAATCTTTAACAGAAGAATTAGCGAATCACGATCATTCCAGTCAACAGGTGTTACGAGCCGGTAACCAATCAGCAGATGTAATTTGCACGAGTGCGTAGAGGATCACGGAGTCTATCCTTTAGGGATTTGAAATCGCGAATTTTACAGGTCTCTAGCCATAGGTGTGTTTGTGTTCAGAGTACGGGCGAGTGCGAGGGAGGGAGGTATGACGCGCGGGTGAGGGAGGGGCAGTTACCCAACCAGGTTGGGGAGTGAACAGTGAGTAGGGGTGGGGTGGGGTGGGGCGGGGGGTGTCAGGGGCCGAGGCACGGTGTCAGGGTGGCGCGGTCGGCGAACCCGAGGCAGCAACGTCGCAATCTGGGCCGCCGCGAGCGAGCGAGAGTGGCTCGCGACCTTGCGCAACGCGACGAGACTCCCTCCCCCTCCTCCCCCTCCCCCACACAACACTTTTACTCATAACTACACCAATCGTATTACATACATTTAAGTTTCTTAATGAATTCCAAGCAAATATTTATTTTTTTGGTAATAATTTTGGCTCTAATATTTAAGTAGGAAAAAATTCAAGTGATATTTAAATAAAAATTTAAGAGATTTTCATATTTTACAATCTTATTTATAAATTTTTATTTTATTAAAAAAAGATTGCAAAAACCGCAAAAGGTGAAATCTGTGCATATAATAATAATAATAATAATAATAATAATAATAATAATAATAATAATAATAAAACGAGAAACTATAACACTAAATGAAAAAGTTAATAAACTGATATTTAAAGGGTACGTCTGTTCTATGAGGAACCACAAAACTCCATTACGGTCTTTGCATTCAATCCCGAGTCACTAGTGGTTTAAGTTTTATGAAATGAAATAAACTTTTATTAAAGAAATACGTTTTGTATTTCAAACAGCGATTTATACAAAGTATTATTTTTTTTAAAAAAAAATTACACAACTTTGGGAAGAGAAGGGTGGAGAAGGGGTTAAAAGTAAAAACGTGAATTTCATCAAATAAATTTAAAAAAAATATGTTATTGGTAACAATAATATCCATATTTAAGAGTTTTGTTTTATATAGCAGAATACCAAGCGTTTGTGCCGTGTAATATATATTCTGCAATGGAGTTAATCAAAAATGTTTCATTAGAACACAGCTTAATATTTTTTTTACGATAGTGATTATTTTAGTACTGCGGCCTAATTTTTGTAGAAGATAATTATTTTCATGCCTTGCAAAGAACCTCACCGACAAATCACCAAACTCACAAAATCGCTTACAACTACTTCCATCTGGATAGCTCTTACCCTATTTAAAACAGTTGCTAGAAATTCTTTTATTACGCTTCTTTCATACGCAAAAACATTTTGTTTTGCGATACCGAAGGAAAGCAATGCTCTATGACGTGACGATTTATCAACTGGATACAGTAAGTAACACAATGATAGAAAAAAAATATATGTAACGTTTTTCAAACCTTATATCTAAATACTTTCATTTTCGGTTACTTGTAAATTTGCTACACCGAAAAGAACACGCATTAAAACATTTCAGAAACGACTTCTGACAGTATTACATGCCAACATCTTCACGTAATACAGCGCAGGACATTTGTTTCAAACTTTGACAAGTAGATTAAATTTTAACGCTTTTTTACTAAATAAAATAATTTTGGTAAGAATTCAAGTGCTGAGGTTAGCTGCAATGCACTGTATCTCCGTCAAGTACTACACGTAGAGCTGACGATTTACAGTGAACATGTTTTGCCCTTAAGACAGTCCGCAATCCACTGTAACTTCATCCCACTCCAATGGTTGGCAGAAATATTGTTTTACATGATAGCCAATAAAGAACCAAACACGCCGTAAAAATGCACAAAGACTGTACATTTTCCCCCCGCTATAAATCACAAGCTCTACATACAAGAGAACAGGAACTTTTTGTTTTACTTTGGCTGTTAAAGTGTAACACTCATCACACCGTAAATAAACTAATGCTAAAGACAGGAAAAATTCGCGATGGGCTAAAATGTAAATACTTATATCGATTATGCTATTGGTTCGTAGTTCATATAGGGGACTGTTAAGCCAATGAGAAATAGTCAAATAAAAAAAATTGTCAGTTCACAATCTAAACCAGTTGAGACTCTCACAAGTTTGAATCCAATGAAATTCGCCTGTATACTCGGAGAAAAATATGAAGACCATCCTGGCAGTCATTGAAAACAACGGATTTTTTTTTTACGGTCCCTAATACACATCCCGCGGGGATCTAAGTTAGGTAGGGAGAGGAGAAGGATAGTGTAGACTAGGCGAACTAACCGAGTGCTTCCTGCAGCAGCAGCAGAAGCAGCAGAAGCAGCAGAAGCAGCAGCAGCAGCAGCAACGGAACGAGACGAGTCACTTGGCAGCGGGCGCGGAGCGAACTCCGAACTCTATGGCGAGTGCGGGGGCGGCGAGGGCAGGTGTGCGTGGGCGCAGGGGTGCAGGGGTGTGCGGGAGGGTCCGCGAATGGGGTCGATGACCTCTCGGGTGAAACCCCCCGGGGGGGAGGGGGTGGTGAGGCGAGGGGGAGGAACCCGCGCGCATGCGCGCCGCGGAGCGAAGGGGTTGATGTGCTCGCTAGTCGGCGGGCGAGCGGGGCGTAACAAGGTGTGCGCACCCAACGAGTATCTCCGTCTCTCCCCCCCCCCCCCTCCGGTTTCACGATCCCGGGAGAGAGAGAGAAATATATATATATATATATATATATATCGTCAGATATGTGTAACATCTAACCTCGATAACGAGCAGATTCACGTGTTCCCATGTTCCAAATACGAAACTCTGGCACGAAACTCAACGTACATAAAAGAATTCTTTAAAATAATGCCGAGCGACGCAAATTGTGTTTTCAACTACAAGTTGTTTCCGCACCCCGTCGCTATAATTCGTTGCCAGAGCAGGTACGTCGACTAGAGAATCATTCGCTTTCCAAACCAACATTTTTATTTATACTATAATGAAACGGCTCCTATAAGAGCAAAAAAAAAAATACCTTCAATAAAATTCTAAAACCCGGCTTTGGACCTAATTTTTTACAAGGAATTTTATTTAAATACTGCCCATTTTGTTAAAATTCAATAAACAGTTAATACTATAAAGTTACCCTTTGGCTTTGTGAACTTATATGAATAATATTTGAGGCGTTTCTTAAACATACGCCAATTTTACTGACTATTAAGAGCCCGCCCTAATAATAAAAAAGTATGTATCGTAATTGTGAGTTTAAGGTGCACACAAATACCAATATTTACATGCAGTGTGTCCTCACGATACTACGAAGTAAATATCAAAGAAATAGTTGGCGCAGTGTGTAGGGTGTTTGTTAACGACTTGATGTAAGTTTTTGGACATACGCCATTGCTAAGCGATGGCGAATGGCGTATGTCCAAAAACTTACATCAAGTCATGCGCTCCCATTGCACAAATCTTTTAAAGGTGTTTGTTAACGTCGCTGCAAAATATTATGTTTTTAATTACAAATGTATCAACTTCGTCCTTAGATAATTATTACTTGATACAATTGTGCCAACGGAATATTAAAATACTGACGGATTCTAAATAACGAGTTTTCTACGTATATAAATTATATATATATATATATATATATATATATATATATATATATATATATATGTCGTTCGTGCCGACGACGAAAAGCAAAGCCTAGACCTAAGACTTGAGAAAACACAGGAATAAAAAGTCATACATTTGTTACAACACAAGCATTTTCATAACTTACGGGACATGACGATGACATTTTCATCGGCACCGCCGGCGGCACTGCTGTCGACATGACAGCAGTAAAATAAGGGGTCTCCTGGCGACGACAGTCGAAAAAAAGTAGCGCTTGTGAATGTTTTGAGTAAACTGCCATGCAGTACGTTTAAAGGCTGTAACGGCCTACTTCGTGATATGGTCGTGTTGGGCCCATGTACACACGGGCCTCTTCCGTGAACACGAGACACAACAACGTGAAATGTGAACAAGAAAGTTCTGTCTATAACATGTTTAGGTACATTGTTAAGTTTATCCGTTTGACATAGCTGATTCGGGCTTGTTCTCTGTGAGTTTTATGTTTTCATTTTTTATTTCTTAATTAGTGTTTTTGTATTTTTTTCCATGACAAAAATTGCAAATCTGCAATGGCGTATGTCCAAGAAATTGTATTAAATCAAAATTCCCCTTTGCGTGGATCATTTAATGAACGAATGAACAACACTAGTTCCAACTATAATAGCATGCAAGAAATATAGTTACCGTTACACGCGGTAAAAGTTTATGTACGCATCATCGGGATCCCCGATCCTGTACAAGATTATAAATCTGATTTACATAAACACGCAGGCCTGATAAAATAGACTAGACTTTATTGATGTGCACGTGGAGACAAATGTAAACTATTCTTTCCTAACGCTGCTAGGAGCTATTTTATGTTTGTTTACGGCAGACTTGCAGCATGCGCAAGAGAAAGTGAAGAAAAAAAAACCTTTTCAATTACATTACTAGAATAATCGCGAAACAAGTTCGCCGAAAGTCTATACGTACGCACAAGTGTACCGGGCCAAAAGGTCCCGCGAGCAATGCTTGCCCCAGCCAGCTCGGCCATCGACAGAGACCGGGACTTCGCCTCACCTAGTGGAAAACAACATAGACTTGGAACCCCTGTGCTCGAGCGGCTGTTAGCGTAGTTCACAAGACTTCGACCAAGCGAGTCCTCAAAAGTTTGTAACGCCGACTCGGGAACTAACAGTAATTTTTTTTAAAAGCTATACTGACGTTTCACACATTTTAGCTAAATTACCGTTTCAGACTTAGAATGGAGGTATTGCTAGAGACCGGAAAAATTCGCGAATTCATTTCGTGATAGGCTAAAATACAAATACCTCAGTGCTGCCTCTGCTATTGGCTCACAACTCACCTGGGTGACTCTGGGCCAATGAGAAACACCCGACCAAAGTTGTATCGAATCACAGGCGGCTACGCTGGGACGTCTAACAAGACAGCAGCCAATGAGTGGGCCACATTCGACCGAGTGTACGTAGAACTATGGAGTTCATCCTGGAGGTCATTGAACCCGCGAATTTTTCCGGTCCCTAGGTATTGCTAGTTCAATTGTGCACTAATTCCATGTATTTGACAGCAATGTTCTGTGGCATTTACACTGTTAGCCTGCGGGTTCACGGAACTGGTTGTCTACAAGTTTGACCGTGTTAAACGTAAAAAAATAAAATAAAGGCATAGAACGGGACATACACCCTTACTGGAACAATCAGTGCACAGTGTGGTGTGAGGGAGAAGGGAGTGAGGCAGGGGGGGGGGGAGGCAGCGCCGCGGGGTCAGCGACCTCTTGAGGGTCGCCCGCTGGTCGGTGTCGACGCATGCGCGCGGCCTCCCGGCATCTGGGTCACGCGGCTCCAGGTACGTCACCGTCGGCGAGGCAGCTCTGGCCACCTCTGTGCTACGCGCGCGCGTCGGATGTTCGGGCACCCTGCACACCTGGCCCACCCAGCCGTGCGTCATGATTATTATTATTAGAGCCACGGAAATTTCGCGGATTCATTTAGTCGCAAGCTAGAATGCAAACCTCCACACTGTCGCACTGTGTTCATGATTGGACCGCAGTTATCAGGATACGCCCCTCTACGACCGTGAGCCAACGATGTCCAGCTAGGAGAGAAGTAAGCGAATCAGGTAGTGCCAAATAACAAGGATAAAAATGTTCTCGCTAAGAAATCAACCAATGGGAAAGTAAACATGGGTCGAGCACACTTATAACTTTGAATTCTATCCTGAGGCCAGAGGAATCCGCGAAATTTCCGGGACTCTAATTATTATCCATCGCAATTACGCCAGGTTTTTTTCTTTTCTTCTCAGAATTTCGCTTTCAACCAGAAATCTTTACGTGCATTGAGAAGAACTTGTCAATGGGCATAGATCCCTTGAGGAATGGGGAGGAGGGCACCACTTCTCTTCCGGTATTAAAATCTCTACACTATGGAGGTAATCGTAGCTGTGAAACTATGCTTTTAGAAATTTTTTTAAAAATATTACAAGGTTTCCGGCTTATCGCATACGCGTAGGCCTAGACCACCTAGTGAGATGACTTGCGTTGGTTAACACCTCGCGCAAAACTCTTGGAACTGCAGATTTCCCGAGCGAAATATTACAAAGGAAAAATAAAAACTATTTCTGTGACTGTAAAAGTAAATCGACCTGTAGTTTTCCGACTGATACAGGGAACAGGGCTGACACTCACAGGATACGGCTGTTTTACCCGAGGGACGGACCTGTCATTCAGGAGTTCAGTGATTTTACGTTTAAGTTAGAAGGAAAAAAAAATGCACACGGTTTAGTTTCTGTGCGTCACGTTGTAGCGCTTACTGTGAAGAGAGAAAGACATGATACTGTTCTTGCGTGTTGCTGCGAGGTTTTGAATAAGATTCGGACCCCACGCCCGGGTTTTCACGTCGACAACATTCGGGACTGTTGGGTTGTTGGAAGTTGTTGGGAAAAAGGGGGTTGGGGGGGAGACAGGTCCAGCAACTCTCGCCGCTTCTTTGACGAGCTTCCAAGCGGCTTTCCACCAACTCTTCGTTTTCATCGCCTTCCCTTTCACCCGCTTTCTCCCCAGCCTCGCTTCTGGGGCACTTCCTAGTTTTTACTTCTTACTTAACCCCCCCCCCCCCCCCCCCCCCCTCCTCTCGGGAGAGCGAACCAGACGTCGAAGACTTCCCAGCTTTACGTCCTCCGCGTGTCTGGGTGGACCTGACCTTTGGGGATTGTGTGTGTGTGTGTGGGGGGGGGGGGGGGGGGGGGGAGAGAGAGATATGGGAACAGAAAAAAATGGTTTCAACGGATTTTTGGCCATAGCACTTTTTTTCTTCTGTCATTTGATATTCAATTAATCGCTTCGTTAAAGCATGATGCATAGTTAAATGGAATACCTGAAGTTTACAGTGTCTTCTAGCTGCTACAAAACGTTCACTGTGTGAAGTCATTGGTTTTTAGTATTTGAGTTCATGCATGGAAATTATTACGACTGTGATAATACTGCCAATGTATGTCGTATCGTAAGCCTTTGTAAATCTCTGCCTTAACGAGAATAAATTTTCAATATTAAATATTTTTAAAAAATGTGGCGTAAGAACTGTTGAAACCGACGATTACTTAGTATCTCTCCCCCTTAAAACGCCTCGTTGACTTCTTAGTCGTTAGAGAACATGAGCGGTGAAGGGATGATGCAGTACTGGTGGAATAAACGGGCGGTTGGGCAAGGGAGAACCTTCAGAAAACCCAACCACGAATAATAATACAATTGCCTTTTTTTTTAAATTATAATATTTAGGTGGAGTTTATTTTTGTATATCTGTAACAAAAATCGGAAGTAGTTCAGGAGTTTAAAAACCTTTATTTATTTTTTTAATTTGCAAGAACATGTATTACACTAAGGCAATTACAGGATGAATACAATCATCCCGGCTTCGTTTGTTTACTTGGGGCTAGCTCAGCTGGTGACGTAGGCCGTGTGAGTGAGTACGGACTCGCGCTTTCAGGATAGCCTGCAAAAGCGAGGCCGTAACAGTGGGTTATATATGGGCGGCTGTGCTAGATGGAGGACATTCACCTTGGGATGTCGCAAACTGGGACAAGATTGCGCGCCGCCTGAGGGGGGGAGAAGGAAGGGGAGGGGAGACTAGGACATTGGCACCGGCGGGGAAGTGTAGCCTCGCGCGCAGGCGCTGCCCCCTCCACTCCCGACACTTCGTCGTCCACGGCCACAGCGCGGGGTAATCGGGTCACCGGCGCCCCGCGCGCGAGGCTAGGGCATTGGCTCCGACCGCCTTTTTTGAGGTTACCGACGGCGGTGCGGCCGTGTGCAGTGAAGAAACCCCAGGCGGGATGTGACGTCACTCGTTCGCCCGGAGGCCCGCACCATTCTCAACACCGTGGCTGGCCCGATATATATATATATATATATATATATATATATATATATATAATATCCTGCCCCTCGGCGATGGACTCCATGCGTTCTAACAAAAAAATTACGTTCTGGAAGCACTACAGTTTGAATAAGTGATTCGGTTTGATATCCGCGAATTCTAATTCGAAACTTAGCCTTGAATAATTTGCTAAAAGTCAGTCATTACTATATCTGAAGAAGTGTTAGGGTTCCTGACGGAGTGGATGATGCAAGAAGCGATCCTTCGACAAAAGGAGAAAGTTGTCTTTTAAGGCTTGGACGTGTTGTTTTCACTTTCAGGACGCCGCAACTTGCACTATCGCGGGCACCACACTTTCTACCTGCGTTCTCATCAATCCGCGACTCCATGCTCCGTCTCACACACAATGTTGGATACTTCATTTTCTTGTCATTACTATTATTCGAGGGCTTTTCCTGAGAATTTATAACATAGCTCTCTATCATTTTATGTTACGTCTTAAATGTTCTCAACCAATAGTTACTAAATATTATCAAATAGCGGTAAAGAGTCATGCAACTGTTTATAGCTACTATCGATACTATCGCTTGCGTGACCTTTTCAACTCGACAATAACTTTAAGTAAATATCTAGGGAAGAAAATATGTGACCCAACAACAAATGCAAGCGTATACTTCGGTTCGTGTCTGTTTGCGAAGATTCAGCTTTGTAATGGTTCAGAAAATATATCTAATTTTTTTTTAGATCACATAATATACAATTACTAGCTACAGTACCCGGCATTTCCCGGGCTTAACATAGGGTGATTGATATATAGTGCCTAACAACATTTTAAGACCACAGGCTTATTTAAAATAAAATCACGGTAGTTTTTTTTTAAGTTTTTAGTTATCATTTCATGAATATTTTGTGTAGCTACTATACTCAGCTCGCGCATTAAAATATATGTAAGTTACGAATGCAAAATAATTTCACTACCAGTTATGAATATAAACATTATGGTCAATATGAAAATTACAGTTTTTGAAAATAAATTAAATTTGGTTTACGATAGAAGTTCCTAGTAAGTGTGATGTAAGGTTGGTAGCCATAAAATACAAACCAATTGCTGTATAAGAAATTCAAAACAGATGATCTAGTAAAAAAAAAAGTTTCCCGTACTCTTACGTGTGTAAATTAGGTACACATGATTTGATGGCTTCAGGCAGCTGGAAGCCGATCGAGATATTATACGCAATTCATTTCCATAGAATTGTAAACTATTTGTTTGATAATTTAAAATGCCAGTTTTTAAGTGATAATGTATTATTTAATTTATTAATTTTTAAATAATAAATAAATATAACGCGTTAAAATGGTCTCCTAGAATTAGAGTTTAATATAAGTAATATTTAAGAGTATTGTTTTTAACACTCACGTCCCATTTAAAAGCTGCGAATAACGAAGGATATGCTTGAAGATTTTAAAAGCACCAGGTTAATATTCGAAAATATATTTTTAATTGATTTACATTAATTATACCTGCATCGCGGTAAAAACCTGTTATACATGTGATACACTAGGTAAAACGCTTACGCCGAGTTGTTAGGGCCAAATCTTGCTCTAAGTACACTTAAAGCTGCCACATTAAGCAAGATGTCAGTGCTAACGTGAAAATGTAATAAATTGATACAATCCACAATAATTATGTAACACAAGTTAATTCGACCAATAACCATATTTAAAAAAAATTCGTCTTATAGATATGCAAGGAAGGAATGCAGTGTGAAAGAAGCATCTAATAAAAACTTGCAGTGGTAGGTGTACACGTGACGTAACAAACACGTCACTCGGCTCATTAAAGATGTCTGTTACAAAACACCGTCGGAACTGCAGGCTTGCCAACTGCTTTGCTAATGGAATGACATCACAAAGCGACATGGACACTCCTACACGTGACTGAGACTTTCCTGAGAAACTCGTTCCCTGTATTTTATGACACAGTTCGCAGCGTTTCCGTTTACTGATAACACAGTTTCAATAGTTTCTAATAATACCAATATCGCAGCTTCGTGTCCAATTTTCACAGACTGAAATAATAATAAAAAATAAAAATTTATAATATTTGCAACTCCCAGTCCTCTACGAAGCGAAAGTAACTGTTTGAACGACCCACACGTTGCGTCCTCGTATCTATTTTTTAAACGTAGAAAAATGCAATATCATTAATCAACTTATTTTATTGATGGATAGTAATATTATAAAAAAATCCCGCTGAGAACAGATCGCATTTCCCGAAACTTTACAGTTGAAACGTTTGTGTTAAACTTTGCTAATAAAACCTTTGGTGCCTGTACATTCATTGAGCTCTATGTTTTCTAAAGCAAACAAAAAACAAAACTCAATGGCGCCAGTACAATATTCATATACAAATTCATTTACAATATTCATAAAGTAAATTTTTTTTATTTCATTTTGAAATTTATCATATACTAAAAGTCCAAAACTTCTTTAGACTAAAAAAAAAAATCACTATTGAAAATTTTTAATTAGCTAATAATAGAAATTCTACAGCTAAACCAAAAATATAGCAATTAATTTTAATTTCCAAATATAATTTTATCACCTTATCCAATTTTTTTTATTAGAAATAAAACGGTGGTTCGTAATTTAATACAAACATAATTTTGCAAATGTTATTTTAGATAGAAAATAAAGATAATTAAAGAACACATCTCTGCAGTATGAAAAATTGCGAGAGTGACAATTTTTGTTAACTAAACATGCTAATTAGAGACAATGCATGTATAATTATTTATTAAATAAAAAAAAAAACAATTTCTGTCTCATAAATATCAATGGGCTATGTATTACGGAAAGAAGAAAATAGTGTCGCGGCAACACCTATTTTGGTACCTGCAACTGTAAACAAAATTGACAAAGCTATATATGTTTCTACAAAAACCACTAGAAATTCAGCCTATAAAATAGCGCCACCAAATTCATTCCAAGTTAAACCCTAAAGTCAATGTTTTTGAAACCGTCACGTATAAAATGTGACGTGTTTTTTTCTTTCTTTCATAAAATGACTACACCTTATTTAAACTTATTTACTGCTGGCTACAGCAGCGGCCACCAATCCGGATTTAAATGTTCGATGGTTATGCGTTCAAAAATTTGATTCGCCATGAACGTTAACAGGACCGTCGCGATAATTGTGTTAGGAACACTTAAGCCCTTGGTATTTTTCACCGTGAACTAATAAAAAAAAAGTTTTCGAGTGAGACATAGTTTTTTTTTTTTTTTTCCCCGCTTCATCCCTTCAAGGTTGGCTCCGGTGCTGCTGGAGACGAACGTGAACGCAGCGTGGTGTGTAATACAGGAAGAGGGGGCAAGCGGAGAGGCCAGAGTAAACAGCTGAAGAGAGAGAGAGAGAGAGAGATTGAATGCTAAAGGGGGGAGGAAAAAGGGGAGAAAATGGCACGCAGCGGCGCGGCGCGGCCCAGATACGGCGGCGAGAGCAACGACCGGCCGTGAGACGGCGCCTCGCAACCCGCGGCCCGCGACCCACCATCAGCCCTGAACAGCGAGCCGCTAGCCAGCCCTAAACCTAGCGCAACTCCCCAATCCCACGAACGAGTGCGCTTTTGCGACAGGTATTTGTTTTTTTTTTACAGCTGAACGTTCTTACATATCTGTTTCTGAGAAAATATATGTTTGGCTAGCCTGTAGTTCTTAGGGAAACAAAAGTAATTTGTGTAATTTAATGGAATAATCTGTCTACAACAACTGAAAGCGTAAAGAGTGACCCGAAAGACGCCATATTTGTTTCAAAAAGTTTTTAGTCCAATACAATTTGTCAAATGCCTGATGTTATTGGTGACTTCTCTGTGAGGTAATTGACGTTTCTTTAAAAACAAAAATTTTCGGGAATGACTTCAATTGTAAAAATATTGTATAGAGACGAAATCTCTGCTTCAACAAAGGAATATTTTTTTTACTATTAAACATTAAAAAAAATTGTTATATCATGAAAACTTTTCCAAACTAATATGGCTAACTTTGTTTCTTGTATCTTCCCTTTCAAAAAAAAAGTGCACTTGTTTATGGGAAAGACCATGAATGCCCACCCAGAGAATTCTCGAGACTCGCGATTCACGAAAGTCATCGAAGACGACGCTAACGAAAGAATATTTGGACAATAATGGCGTCGAAAACCTCCAAACAAAACATTATCTGATAGCCCACGGGTCGCGAGTCGTCTGCCTGTACGAGTAGCAGTTGGTGGGGTACTGTCCGTTAGTTTCGGTGATAAATAACGAGACAGACGGGTTCTTCGAACTCGATCGTTGTAACAAAAGAACAGTGGCGGTGTCGAACACAAAAGAATAGCAGCACTCCATCGTGGTAAATATTTTCTCGAATCGCCTTCGAAGATTTGGAATACACAATGAAACTAACTCGCCTACAGATCAAAGAAAATTGAAGCATTGTGATGTTCGCATCGATATTACCAATATGTGAAACGTTTACGATAATTCAAATTGTCGGCGCTGTTTTCCTCTTTTCTTCAGGATCCTGCTTTACATATAGCGATCGTCGAATCCGTATCGATATGGCCGGCACAACTTGCGCCAGAAGGTAGCATCTTTGGAACAACTACTTACCATGATCACTTCACGGCTTACCTATTGCTTCGATCTGTGCGTGAATGTGTGAGTGGCTGGTTTTAAAGCCATAGGACTATACTTATTATGTTGTTTCGGAAACACAGGTACTTTTTTAAAGTGTTAATTACTTTCTAACACATGTATGCCTATGCTTAATTTTTAGGTTAACTTTTCGGTTATATTTTGTAATAGTTACCTCTCAACTTCGAACATTTAGTTAAAGCTTAATTTTGCTTTATATCCTATTACCTACTTTATCATTTATATGTTTATGTTGTGCTTATTTTTGTGAAATTTCCCTCGTGTAACAGCAGAAAATGTGGTTAAGTGTTAGAAAACGACGCCAGTAGTAACGACGATAGTAAGTAAATAAATAAATAAATAAATAAATAAATAATATCATAGTGGCTTCAGGCGTGCACCACCCGGAATCCAAACCCAGGATACGCGAAAGTGCTTCAGCTACCGCGATGACATATTCTCTCTCTCTCTCTATTTGTATATAACTATAAGGGCTGTCCCCTCGTTGATAGAGCCAGGAGCTAAAGAAAAGATCAGGCTCGTTTTCAGAGGAAAAAAAAAATGTTTTCCGAGACAACGCTCCTTTATCCAGTCGAGGTTGTGATCAGAAAGGGAGGCGGGACTTCGACCTCTCAAGCCTCCCCATCACGGCAGATCCTTTGGGAATTTCGCGTGACATTGGGGATGTAAGGGCGACCCCGCCGCGTCAAAGGATTTCTTCCGTTGATTTAAGTGACGAGGGAAGGGGAAAGAGGCCTCGTGCAGCTCCAGTGGACGGATCACTTTTCCTCTCCGGAAGAAAGCGGTCCTGAGAGACCGAGAGAAGTAAAAGTCCCGCCGCGGAAAGTGAAATTGCTTTTCCCTTCTCGCGGCGAGAGTGACACGGACGAGGCTATACCAGGGGGAGGGGTGAAAAGGGGGGGGGGGGGTCGTGGCAGTTGGGCCAGTTGCACTCGTGTCGGCGGCATCCCATCTTGCCCCAGTTGCCACACGCGAGGTGAACGCACCCGGCCGCCTCCCCCTCCCTTCACCCCCAACCTCCTACACTCTCTCCTCGGTGACTCCCGTGACCCGCTTTCCTCACTCGCCGCGATACATTATCTAATCAAGTGGGCGCTGAGACAGCGACGGACGAACGAGAGGAAGAGGAGGTGGCGATGGGAGGGAGGAATGAGAGAGAGAGAGAGAGAGAGAGAGAAAGAGAGAGACAGCGAGAGACCGAGGAAGGCCAGGCCGCCGGGGCAATGCCCCTAGCCTCTCGCGCGGGTACCAGTGACCCACATCTGCCCGGCGCGTTACCAACTTAACGGCGGCTGAAAGTGAAAACTGGCTGGCGGCTCGCGCGCGCGTTAAGGCTGCTCGGAAGCTTCCACGCGGGATTCAGGCCCGTCAGTACACTTCTAACACAACTTTCCGCCTTTAAACTGAGAATAACGTACGGTTACAAAAACTAAAATTCGGTACCAACAACCCATGAAGACGTTTAGTGATAGTAATGCTGTGGGTTACTGGAAAGCCTTTTAACTGTTCCTGAAATACACGGAACTGCTATAAACCATGAGTTATAATATTTTGTATGTGGATCATTATGTTGGTGGTACTGAAGTTTGGCACATAATGCTTTATAAACATATTACGGAATTATTCTTTGTTATTTCTCTGTTAATTTAATTCACTTAAGTCATATTTAAATAAACTAGGCTTAATAATGATTAAATATAATTATAATCCTAAACGGAAAGATTAATGCAACGAACTTCATTTCAAAAAATTCCCAAAGGAATTTGTATAACGAAAAAACGATGTAAAGCTTAGCTCGCACAATGCATCAAATATCAAGACTGACTTGATTACTGTTTTGGGCAAGTCATAATTTGCCTTCGACGCGTTAAATAAAACAATGACGTTCTGATTGATTTCGTGACCATCACTCAACTTTAGTGGGAAAACACCATGCATTGTAAATGTGCATGTAAGACCTACTTACGCACACATTTAAGCTTATTATTATTATTATTTCAAGCCCGAGCAGAAAATTGATTTGTTGAAACACAAATGCTTTCGTCAACACACTCAAGAGAACTCCATCGATAAACAAAGCGTTTACACAGTTGCGTTTCATTATTGCTGCAGTCAAACCACAGTGCATGCAACACTACAAAATAATTTACAGAGCTTTAAAATCTATAGTTGTGAACTAAGTCAACATGCAAGCATTATTGTAAACAAACGTCTTGAAAGGAAAATACCATTACAAACTAAAATAAATGTCATCTAAACTTTCATATTGAAAGTGAAAAACAAACATGCTTTTTATCACGGCAAATTTACTTTTAAATTAAGCAAGGATTTTTTTTTTCAAATGGTAATTATGTGCAGTAATGATTTTCGTACCTGCAAGAACTCTCCCAAGAAGGTTTTTGGTATCCTGCGACAGACATGGGTCCATGTCATCCGCACAGTTCGCATCTTGCTTGAAGTCCTTCACCGTCATCCTGATACGAGGCGAAGTTTTATCCAACAACATCCAACCAACTGACGTACACTCGATACGTAAACAAAGACGATAAGTAAACCGAACCTCCTCCTCCTCCACCACCTACAACCCCTCCTTCAGTTTTTTTTTTTTCCTCTCTTCTATTATCACAGAGCTGAAGCGCGGCGTACGCGCGGCACTCACGTGGCGCGACAGAACTGCCTCGCCACGTCTACACGGAACGTCGGCGCCCGACTGCCCTGCTCTTCATGGATGCAGACACGCGCGGACGTAAAAGGACGCGGGGTAGCACGTGCCAAAGCGCTCGGCACCGGACACGTAAACAGACAAGGCGGGCGGGCCGGACTAGCGTTTGAAAACTCTTTCCTCGTGGCGGGGCGGCCCGGAGCCGCGCGGAGCTGCCGCCGCGAGCGCTGCCGTCGCTTCCCCCCAGCCAGGTTGGCCAACCCCCACTCCTCGCGCCGACCAGGGGAAAGTGCGGCCCGTAACAGCTGGCTGGGAGCGCGCGCCTTGGGTGAAGAAGGAAAAAAAAAAAGAACCATGGCCGCCTCAGCGCGCTGACCCACTAACTTACTTCCCGGCCACCGGGGTTCGCTGAACCCCCGGCTCGCTCGCTCCATTCTCTCCGCTCGCGCCGCGGCTATTGTTGCGAGAGTCGGAGACGCTCGCCCGCCACGAACTTTTACTTTCGGCGAGCAAAGCAAACCCCTCCCCCCCCCCACTCCTCTTCACAAGCGGATGACACCACGCCACAACTTTCACGGCGGAAAAATCTCTTTCGCTTTTACCCTCCCACAACGCCAGCTGAATTTATTTTTTTAAAAAAAGGGGGGTGTGGAGGCACACACACATTGAAACGTATAATAAAGGGCATAAATCTGCAGGATTCGCCGGGGATGATCATGACCCAGTGGTTGGGCAAGGAGGGGGGGGGGGGGGCATGTGCGACCCAACAGTATTGCGCGTAGGTAAAACCATGACTCAGTTTTCACTAAATTTATGTGAAGGAATTTTCAATACTAGCTTACTCCCCCCCCCCCGCCCCCCCCCCACACACACAAACCCCCTCTAAGGCATCTGTGCCAATGCGTGTGATCCTGGGGCGTAACCAGGGGGGGGGGAGGGGTTATAGGGGTTCAACCCCCCCCCCCTTAGCACCAAATCTTTATTTAATTTCTTATTCATCACTCAAACAAATTTCATATTAAAATGAATAAAAATTTTACCATTATAATATTTAAATTTAGGTACCGAAAACTGCTAAAATAGCACTATTTTACACCTTAAAATCCAAATTTTCCCGGGGGAGGACCCCCGGACCACCCGCTTTAGTACGGGGGGGGGGGGGGGCGGCATGCTTCTTACCACCCCCCATACACAAATCCTGGCTACGCCACTGGTGTGATAAACCTCGGGATCTATGCCGATGATGGTATGCATTCTAGCCTCTCGCCATATAAACAAACTCGAAATTTTTTTTTTTCAGGTGTCTATATGTAATCATGCAGACGTGGCCACCCTGAAAGGTCCCCCCCGCGGCGACGTGTGGCAAGCACGGGACGGACCCGCGGACGCAACGCGCGCTGATTGGCCGAGCCCCGGCTTCCCCACCGCGGCAATTGGCACGTGTTGCCTCACGCGCCGGCAGGGCTGCCCGCCCCCCGGCGGCGAGTTGAGACACACCCCGGCTGCAGCGCGGCTCTTCCCACACAATCCGCGTCCCCTCGCGCGACCCAGTGTCAACGTACGCACCGCCCGGGTCTCGCAGCTTGTCTCATGCCTGACGGGTTCCTGTGGCCGAGTCCTTCTGCTGCGGGGGAAGCAGGGTGGCCCGAGCCTCTCCGGAATTAGGGGGGAAAAAAAATTGGTTGTCTGTAAAGTCGGTTTACTTACGATAGTTTAACGTGACAACGTCATAACAAAACATTAATGAAATGATTGCATACTTTTATGAATATAATTGAATCATTTTTATTGAATTATCACTATTTTGTATGGATACAAAGAAGGAGTGAAATTAAATCTACAAATTAATTGATAAATTTACTTTTATTTGCACTCATTAATTCAAATATGTTTATTACTTTAACGAAGAGATTATTTTAACTATAACATTTCTAAGCATGTTTGCTATTTAACTTCTTCCAATCTGTGTTATTCTGTTAAGGATGGGACGATGATAGGAAAAGTAGGAAACGAATGGGAGTGTTTCAAGTTTAATGTGCCTCGAAAAAGTCAAATCGATGGTTGTTCCAATCGAGTGGAAGAGAGATAGATGCGGCGCAAGCGTACAATGCACGTAACGGGTCACAGCGTAACGGGAAAATGTGCGTAACGGGACAATGTGTTTAACTGGACACTTTTTCGTGCGTGCAGCCGGCGTTCATCGATTTATTAGACGTTGTCACGTCAATAGTACGTGTAACTCAGTACACGTGATAGAAGTGAAACTTATTTGGCAATTCAAACCTCGACTCGTAAATATATCATAAGAGGTAAAACAGCACAGAGAGAGAGAGAGAGAGAGAGAGAGAGAGAGAGAGAAAGAAAGAAAACAATTGTATAAATAAACATTAATAAACAAAATTATTACTCACTTCAAAATAACTGCTCTGGATAACAATAATTGTTGATACATCAATAATAATCATTACTTAATAAATATTACCCACTGTTGTATTAATCACACCATTAAGAATAACTGTGCTTGTTACTGTTTCTTCAACCAATTCTGCCATTTGGAACACGTCATAACTCTCAAAGAAATATGAAATTATAACAGGTAGCGTTATCTATGCGGGATATGCAGGGACTGTCTACACAGCGCTCTCTACGCTGCTGGTTGAACAAGGAGTAACGCGAGCGCGCTGGTAGCCAATATGAAATTCAAGGCATTCACAGATGACTTTATATCTATTTTCTGAAACAAGCGCATGCGCAAACTATCTGTCTTATTCTTTCATTCATCTATCGCTTCGGTTCTATTTATTTTGCAGGCGACGAATCATCGCAAAAAGAGGAGAACTAAAAAGAGCCTAGAAACGTATATAGCATAGTGCTCTCTTTATATCCTTTGGCCAAGTACCTATTCTCTATTTCGCGTCAGAAAAGTTTCACAACAGTGTTTCACGAAAATGTAACATTAAAATTCGGCCTTGAAATTTTACTCTCATCGGGCCTAAAACTTTCAGTTAAAAAAAAAAAAAAAAAAATAGCGCGTCTAACTCAGTAAACATGATGGAAGTGAAAATTCTTTGGTAATTAAAACCTCGACTCGTAACATGCTCTCTTTATATCACTTTGGCGTCAGAAACGTTCTAAAACAATGTTTCACGAAAACGTTACAATAAAATTCGGCCTTGAATTTTTTCTTCCATCGCGCCCAAATAAGTTTCACTTCAAAAAAATCTCCCTTTTGCGGTTCTGCTTGCGCGCTTGCAAAATCGAAACTGTAAAAACCGGAATGATAAACGTAATAGACCCCCCCCCCCCCCCACCCCTAGGAATCCTACAGCCAGCCTTCTGCCACTGTTGTTTATGTCAACGGTGATAATAGACAACTTCATGTGGTTCGTGAATGAACATCACGTGATGATTTACTAGTGAAAGTTGGGAAATGTATTACATGATACACAGGGCCAAGTATGTTTCGCGAAATAATCTGATCGCTCAATCAAGACTGCTAGCGATTTGCTCCCTTGTAATTGGCGGCTGTCTGCAAGAGAAGTCACCGCCCCTATTTTTGGCTGGGCCATTCAGGACGTGTTCGCTTGCTGTGCTGACAGTAGACACGTAGCTGAAATAAAAAAAAACGGTAAAACCACGAAACACACATACAATGCTACAAAAATTTTAACACACAGATGGTCTTGAAATCTTTTCGCGATAAGTATATGGCCCTAAACGACACAGACTTTACCAGTAGTATAGGAAAGTATTTCCGAGGACTGGCGCCGGCGCGTGGTGTGTGGCCGGTGGTGTCGACCGCCATCTTGGATTGTGACGTCACGGCGGCCATCTTGGATGGTTGTGACCTTGACCTTGACCTTTGACCTTGACCTTGAATTTGATCCTCAAAATGTGTCAAAATCCGCCAAAATTGGGCAAAATTTGCCCAAAATTCCTCAAAAATCGCCAAAATTTCAATTTCTGTGAAAAAAAATTCCGCCAAAAATTCGCAAAAAATTCCTCAATTCGAAAATCAGGATTTCGAAAATCCTCAAAAGTCGTTTTGCCCTAGAAAGAACCCTAATTCCTAAAACTGGCTTAAAACTCCTAAGAGATAGCCGCTTATAAGCCATTTCTAGGAATAAGGATACCATGACCGCCATCTTGGATTATGTCGTCACCGATGCATTTTTCGTTACGGCCGCCATCTTTAACTTTTTTATTTATTATCCGATTTTAATAAAATATTTTTTAAAAATTATAAAAAAAATTAAATAATAAAATTTTAATAAAACATTTATAAAAAACAAACATTAACGGCACGGAGTTCGGAGTCCTCGGTTCGAACCCGGTGAGGGCAAAAAAAATTAAAAATGGCGACAGGCTCCTTCCTTAATGGTGGCTGCAGGCAGACTGACTCCCACCACTTTTCTTAAAGCAGATATATCGTCACCTAGTATGACGTCATGTCCGCCATCTTGTCTTCGTTACTGGAGACCACCATCTTGTTTTCGTCGGCGAGAGTGCGCTGACGCCATGTTAGTTTAGTTCTTATCCGCTAGAGTGCAGTAATCATTTATTACTAAGGTGCCCGCCATCTTGAAATTTGGACGTCATATTGAAAATCCGTAATTATTTAGCTAGAAATTCGGGAAAAATTTCTAAATTCGTTAAATAAATCACTCATTAATTTACATATTGATTCGATCCGCTCCTGTCCTTGGTTCGATACTTGATCGATGCAATAATGTTTAATTTTATGTAAAAAATAATAATTTCAATAAACCATGTTCAACATTCGTAAAGAGACTCTAAATCCTCTACGACCACCATCCTATCAGACATCAAGACCACCATATTGGAAATGCGTAATTTTAATGCTAGAGATCCGGGAAAAAGTTCAGAAATCATTAAATAAATTTCCGATCAATAAACTGATTAATTAGATCGACTAAGGTCCTTGGTACGATCCCAGGCCGATACAAAACAACTTTAATATTTTAAAAAAGCACCACTAAAGTGTAAGGTTCGAGGAATTAAACACCGCAAGTTCTTTTACAAACATAATATTTATTACATAATTTCTATTCTACTACAGGATCACTTACGAAAGCCAGCAATCTTATAATCATTTAGTTCCGCAGCGGTGTGAAATGACTAATTCTTAGCTCCAATCGGTTTATACTAGACAGAGTCCAGCCAGAACCTTTACAGACATAGTCCACCTCTTCTTGACAGAGTTTCTGGATACCGTTTTTAACAGTTTGCTTCACATCGTTAGAACTGTAAATTACTGCAGCCGATGTCTTGAATGCACACTTCTTCACTTTGTCATCGAACGGATATGGCTTTCCATATATACAGTCCAACCACAAGTTATATTTCAAAGGTCCGTTTGTTGCTAGATCATCAGTAAGCTGATTGATTATCTTCTGTCTGATATCGTCAAGAAAATTACAAATGTCCTTCGACTCACCGAACGTATTTAGATAATAGTAGTCTTTCAAAGTTCCACGAAATGCAGACTGCGCCAAGTAGAAGCCATTATCGTTCACTTGTAATGCTCCGAACACAGTCTTAGGTTTAGTTCCATGTTCAGACGTCATAACAATCGGTTGCTGGGCATCTGTTTTTTTGGTTGTACGCTTTCGTGTCTCCAATCTAAAGCAAGGAGCCGAAATGTCGGCAGGTAGTTCAGCAGTAGGAGCACAGACTCCACCTTTACATTTTTTCGCATGATGTCGCAAACTGTCAATTCGAGTAAACCATTTAAGGCACTCATCACATCGAAACTTCATGCGAGAAGGATTCTTCGTGCATTTGCTCCGCTCATGTCTTCGTGCATCATGGGAAAATGCGAACGACGTATCACAGTAGCTGCAAGGATACCGTGGTGATGAAGACGATCCTTTCAGACCCGATCCAGATACAGACGTTGCAACAGTAGTACCATTTCCAGGCATTCTCTTATGCACATCGATGCATCGTTGTTGCGCCGAAACCTTTACTTTCTGCCGCACAGCAGGACCTTTGCATGCCTTCATGTGCGTTTTCATATTATCTTTTCTGGCAAACTGCTTATGACATTTCTCACAAACAAACATTTTACGATATAGGTTCTTGGCACATTCGCTCCTCTCGTGTCGCCGGGCATTGCTGTTGTTTGAGAAAATCTTGTCGCAGTAACAGCACCGATGTTCGCTAGTTGTCAAATCAGCATCCATTGAAGTCTCCATCGAGGTCGTATCGTCGATCGTCGTGGTTTCCTGCACATCCAGCTCAGTAGTCATTAAGCTATCTTCTGCTGGTGGTATCACATCTGTTGAAATCTCCTCCAATGTCGACGTCGTCGTCGTTGCCAACGGGATCTGCTCCACCATTGTCGTCGCTGACGTCAAGGTTCCCGTAGACGATGGTACAACGTCCATCGAGTTCGGCGTTAAAGTCGGTAAAGATGCCATCGAGTTCTCAAGAACAGGTAATTACACGACTTATGCACCAGATGAAATAATCTAGGTGATCCTTACACCGTCGACGACAGTAACAAACTGAGCGACCTGCTGTCTAGGACTCGCTTATATACATGCACCGGATGGAATAATACGCAAGTCAAATCAAGAACCATTTACTATAATACTAGAGTCAAAACAACATTAAAAATATAAGGACCATCAACGAAAAGGCAGCACATTTGGAAGCACCGACAACGAAAAGGCAGCACATTTGGAAGCACCGACTACGAAAAGGCAGCACATTTGGAAGCACCGACTACGAAAAGGCAGCACATTTGGAAGCACCGACTACGAAAAGGCAGCACATTTGGAAGCACCGACTACGAAAAGGCAGCACATTTGGAAGCACCGACAACGAAAAGGCAGCACATTTGGAAGCACCGACAACGAAAAGGCAGCACATTTGGAAGCACCGACAACGAAAAGGCAGCACATTTGGAAGCACCGAAAACGAAAAGGCAGCACATTTGGAAGCACCGACAACGAAAAGGCAGCACATTTGGAAGCTCCATCAACAAAAAAAAAAAAGGCAAAAAGGAAGCACAAGTTACGAGATCTATATCTTAGTTAGAAATCAGAATACAAGAAATAAAAACATTAAATTCTTATAATTTAAATTATTTATTTTATTGCTTTACACTATACAAATGCAAGTAAAACAAGCCATTATTGTATGTAGCCAGCATTCCTCAGTTCCTTGAGTATGAAGGATATTTCTTTGATGCAAGAATAGTTTCCTGCACAAAGCGAACCACGTAGAAGTCTTAGCCGGTCAACCAATATGTTTGGATCTTTCCATGATGTGTAATCATTCTCTTCTACCACCATCTTCCTTGCACCTTTATAATTATTATGATCTCTGGTGTCTTCCGTTTTACCACCAACCGCAGGGTATCTTTCATGTTTGAGACGGTGATCATCACAAGCTTGATCAGATTTATTTAATATATCACGTCGTTTCCATCGTTTCGGTCTCAGGACACCGCCACATTCTTCAATCTTGGCAGCTTTAGGTGCTTCATCATAGTCTATGTCTTTGTAAACAGCCTCAGAGTCACTGTAACAATCACCGTAGAAGGAATCGTCTTCACCCAATTTACCGTAATAATTCGATGTTGATGATGTTGAAGTGTCTTCATCGTCTTCATGCTTCCTTTTTAGGAGTCCATCATTTTTACAAAGTAGGAAAGATCTACTTGAATTCGGCTGGAATATATTCTCACTTTTCACGTTAAGGATTCTTCCATTGTCTTCATTCTTCCGTAAATCATCAACCTCCTTCAATTTAAGTTCTTTGTCGAGATCGGAAGAGCCAAGAAAATTATTGTCGTAATGCAGATCACTCTTCCTTAGGCTAGTAGATTCATCGTTGTCCTCTAGCTTGTACGCAGGCTTGGCGCTACAAGTTCTGCCATGTCTTTTTAGGCTCTCTCTCCGCGTTAAAGACTTGCTACATCGAACACAACTTATCATATTGCGCAGTGGATTTTTAACACAGTCATTCTTCTCGTGTTGTCTTTTATTCTTTCTCAAGATAAACTCTTTACTGCAAAACTTACACCTATGTTCTTTCGATACAGCGTCAGATTCCGAATCGGAATTCATATTAGTTACTGAGACTAATGCCAGATACCAATTGAGTGTATTAAATTAGATCCAATACTTAAATAGAAATTTTTTCATATTTCATCAGCGAGAATTAATATATCTCATGCAAAAGTACTTTATGCATGTAGTTCTTCTTTTCAACAACAGATGTCGCCACATGTTGCTTGCAGGTAAATCATATTTAGTTTTTTTATGCGGGATGCGGGATGCTCACTAACGATCGCAAAAGAAGGATGGCTTCGCTAGACTCCAAGGAAAAGGAAGTATGTTGGTGCTCCACAGATGTCTCATGACGTAATATTAATTTGACTGAGTAATGATATTTTTTAATTCCACCTGATGAAAATATTGCAAGTTTTGATTTAGTAGCAGAAATTATCGAATTAAATGTAACTCCAAATAAAATGACATGTCTCATTAGACAAAAAAAAATCCATGCGGAGAGCGGTTTCTCAGAATAGTCAGAAACACTTGAAGAAACCACAGGATTGATTGCAAGAACACGGGAAAAACCATCAAAATATTGACAGGAATAATCAGGAGCACACGGAGAAAACCATCATAATATTGGCAAGAATAATCAGGAGCACACGGAGAAAACCATCATAATATTGACCAGATTAATCAGAAGTACTCGGAGAAAACCACTACATGTTTTCTTTGATATCATAAAATTACAGGAATAAATATTAAAAATAAAAATAAATTAATAAAAAAAAATTTAAAAAAAATTAAAAAAATTAAAAAAAATGCATAAACAGTTTCTGCTAGCTTGTAAACTTATCATTGTTGAGCAAAGATAGAGTTCTTGTACAAGCCAGAAACTGTTTATGCATTTTTTTTAATTTTTTTAATTTTTTTTAAATTTTTTTTATTAATTTATTTTTATTTTTAATATTTATTCCTGTAATTTTATGATATCAAAGAAAACATGTAGTGGTTTTCTCCGAGTACTTCTGATTAATCTGGTCAATATTATGATGGTTTTCTCCGTGTGCTCCTGATTATTCTTGCCAATATTATGATGGTTTTCTCCGTGTGCTCCTGATTATTCCTGTCAATATTTTGATGGTTTTTCCCGTGTTCTTGCAATCAATCCTGTGGTTTCTTCAAGTGTTTCTGACTATTCTGAGAAACCGCTCTCCGCATGGATTTTTTTTTGTCTAATGAGACATGTCATTTTATTTGGAGTTACATTTAATTCGATAATTTCTGCTACTAAATCAAAACTTGCAATATTTTCATCAGGTGGAATTAAAAAATATCATTACTCAGTCAAATTAATATTACGTCATGAGACATCTGTGGAGCACCAACATACTTCCTTTTCCTTGGAGTCTAGCGAAGCCATCCTTCTTTTGCGATCGTTAGTGAGCATCCCGCATCCCGCATAAAAAAACTAAATATGATTTACCTGCAAGCAACATGTGGCGACATCTGTTGTTGAAAAGCAGAACTACATGCATAAAGTACTTTTGCATGAGATATATTAATTCTCGCTGATGAAATATGAAAAAATTTCTATTTAAGTATTGGATCTAATTTAATACACTCAATTGGTATCTGGCATTAGTCTCAGTAACTAATATGAATTCCGATTCGGAATCTGACGCTGTATCGAAAGAACATAGGTGTAAGTTTTGCAGTAAAGAGTTTATCTTGAGAAAGAATAAAAGACAACACGAGAAGAATGACTGTGTTAAAAATCCACTGCGCAATATGATAAGTTGTGTTCGATGTAGCAAGTCTTTAACGCGGAGAGAGAGCCTAAAAAGACATGGCAGAACTTGTAGCGCCAAGCCTGCGTACAAGCTAGAGGACAACGATGAATCTACTAGCCTAAGGAAGAGTGATCTGCATTACGACAATAATTTTCTTGGCTCTTCCGATCTCGACAAAGAACTTAAATTGAAGGAGGTTGATGATTTACGGAAGAATGAAGACAATGGAAGAATCCTTAACGTGAAAAGTGAGAATATATTCCAGCCGAATTCAAGTAGATCTTTCCTACTTTGTAAAAATGATGGACTCCTAAAAAGGAAGCATGAAGACGATGAAGACACTTCAACATCATCAACATCGAATTATTACGGTAAATTGGGTGAAGACGATTCCTTCTACGGTGATTGTTACAGTGACTCTGAGGCTGTTTACAAAGACATAGACTATGATGAAGCACCTAAAGCTGCCAAGATTGAAGAATGTGGCGGTGTCCTGAGACCGAAACGATGGAAACGACGTGATATATTAAATAAATCTGATCAAGCTTGTGATGATCACCGTCTCAAACATGAAAGTTACCCTGCGGTTGGTGGTAAAACGGAAGACACCAGAGATCATAATAATTATAAAGGTGCAAGGAAGATGGTGGTAGAAGAGAATGATTACACATCATGGAAAGATCCAAACATATTGGTTGACCGGCTAAGACTTCTACGTGGTTCGCTTTGTGCAGGAAACTATTCTTGCATCAAAGAAATATCCTTCATACTCAAGGAACTGAGGAATGCTGGCTACATACAATAATGGCTTGTTTTACTTGCATTTGTATAGTGTAAAGCAATAAAATAAATAATTTAAATTATAAGAATTTAATGTTTTTATTTCTTGTATTCTGATTTCTAACTAAGATATAGATCTCGTAACTTGTGCTTCCTTTTTGCCTTTTTTTTTTTTTGTTGATGGAGCTTCCAAATGTGCTGCCTTTTCGTTGTCGGTGCTTCCAAATGTGCTGCCTTTTCGTTTTCGGTGCTTCCAAATGTGCTGCCTTTTCGTTGTCGGTGCTTCCAAATGTGCTGCCTTTTCGTTGTCGGTGCTTCCAAATGTGCTGCCTTTTCGTTGTCGGTGCTTCCAAATGTGCTGCCTTTTCGTAGTCGGTGCTTCCAAATGTGCTGCCTTTTCGTAGTCGGTGCTTCCAAATGTGCTGCCTTTTCGTAGTCGGTGCTTCCAAATGTGCTGCCTTTTCGTAGTCGGTGCTTCCAAATGTGCTGCCTTTTCGTTGTCGGTGCTTCCAAATGTGCTGCCTTTTCGTTGATGGTCCTTATATTTTTAATGTTGTTTTGACTCTAGTATTATAGTAAATGGTTCTTGATTTGACTTGCGTATTATTCCATCCGGTGCATGTATATAAGCGAGTCCTAGACAGCAGGTCGCTCAGTTTGTTACTGTCGTCGACGGTGTAAGGATCACCTAGATTATTTCATCTGGTGCATAAGTCGTGTAATTACCTGTTCTTGAGAACTCGATGGCATCTTTACCGACTTTAACGCCGAACTCGATGGACGTTGTACCATCGTCTACGGGAACCTTGACGTCAGCGACGACAATGGTGGAGCAGATCCCGTTGGCAACGACGACGACGTCGACATTGGAGGAGATTTCAACAGATGTGATACCACCAGCAGAAGATAGCTTAATGACTACTGAGCTGGATGTGCAGGAAACCACGACGATCGACGATACGACCTCGATGGAGACTTCAATGGATGCTGATTTGACAACTAGCGAACATCGGTGCTGTTACTGCGACAAGATTTTCTCAAACAACAGCAATGCCCGGCGACACGAGAGGAGCGAATGTGCCAAGAACCTATATCGTAAAATGTTTGTTTGTGAGAAATGTCATAAGCAGTTTGCCAGAAAAGATAATATGAAAACGCACATGAAGGCATGCAAAGGTCCTGCTGTGCGGCAGAAAGTAAAGGTTTCGGCGCAACAACGATGCATCGATGTGCATAAGAGAATGCCTGGAAATGGTACTACTGTTGCAACGTCTGTATCTGGATCGGGTCTGAAAGGATCGTCTTCATCACCACGGTATCCTTGCAGCTACTGTGATACGTCGTTCGCATTTTCCCATGATGCACGAAGACATGAGCGGAGCAAATGCACGAAGAATCCTTCTCGCATGAAGTTTCGATGTGATGAGTGCCTTAAATGGTTTACTCGAATTGACAGTTTGCGACATCATGCGAAAAAATGTAAAGGTGGAGTCTGTGCTCCTACTGCTGAACTACCTGCCGACATTTCGGCTCCTTGCTTTAGATTGGAGACACGAAAGCGTACAACCAAAAAAACAGATGCCCAGCAACCGATTGTTATGACGTCTGAACATGGAACTAAACCTAAGACTGTGTTCGGAGCATTACAAGTGAACGATAATGGCTTCTACTTGGCGCAGTCTGCATTTCGTGGAACTTTGAAAGACTACTATTATCTAAATACGTTCGGTGAGTCGAAGGACATTTGTAATTTTCTTGACGATATCAGACAGAAGATAATCAATCAGCTTACTGATGATCTAGCAACAAACGGACCTTTGAAATATAACTTGTGGTTGGACTGTATATATGGAAAGCCATATCCGTTCGATGACAAAGTGAAGAAGTGTGCATTCAAGACATCGGCTGCAGTAATTTACAGTTCTAACGATGTGAAGCAAACTGTTAAAAACGGTATCCAGAAACTCTGTCAAGAAGAGGTGGACTATGTCTGTAAAGGTTCTGGCTGGACTCTGTCTAGTATAAACCGATTGGAGCTAAGAATTAGTCATTTCACACCGCTGCGGAACTAAATGATTATAAGATTGCTGGCTTTCGTAAGTGATCCTGTAGTAGAATAGAAATTATGTAATAAATATTATGTTTGTAAAAGAACTTGCGGTGTTTAATTCCTCGAACCTTACACTTTAGTGGTGCTTTTTTAAAATATTAAAGTTGTTTTGTATCGGCCTGGGATCGTACCAAGGACCTTAGTCGATCTAATTAATCAGTTTATTGATCGGAAATTTATTTAATGATTTCTGAACTTTTTCCCGGATCTCTAGCATTAAAATTACGCATTTCCAATATGGTGGTCTTGATGTCTGATAGGATGGTGGTCGTAGAGGATTTAGAGTCTCTTTACGAATGTTGAACATGGTTTATTGAAATTATTATTTTTTACATAAAATTAAACATTATTGCATCGATCAAGTATCGAACCAAGGACAGGAGCGGATCGAATCAATATGTAAATTAATGAGTGATTTATTTAACGAATTTAGAAATTTTTCCCGAATTTCTAGCTAAATAATTACGGATTTTCAATATGACATCCAAATTTCAAGATGGCGGGCACCTTAGTAATAAATGATTACTGCACTCTAGCGGATAAGAACTAAACTAACATGGCGTCAGCGCACTCTCGCCGACGAAAACAAGATGGTGGTCTCCAGTAACGAAGACAAGATGGCGGACATGACGTCATACTAGGTGACGATATATCTGCTTTAAGAAAAGTGGTGGGAGTCAGTCTGCCTGCAGCCACCATTAAGGAAGGAGCCTGTCGCCATTTTTAATTTTTTTTGCCCTCACCGGGTTCGAACCGAGGACTCCGAACTCCGTGCCGTTAATGTTTGTTTTTTATAAATGTTTTATTAAAATTTTATTATTTAATTTTTTTTATAATTTTTAAAAAATATTTTATTAAAATCGGATAATAAATAAAAAAGTTAAAGATGGCGGCCGTAACGAAAAATGCATCGGTGACGACATAATCCAAGATGGCGGTCATGGTATCCTTATTCCTAGAAATGGCTTATAAGCGGCTATCTCTTAGGAGTTTTAAGCCAGTTTTAGGAATTAGGGTTCTTTCTAGGGCAAAACGACTTTTGAGGATTTTCGAAATCCTGATTTTCGAATTGAGGAATTTTTTGCGAATTTTTGGCGGAATTTTTTTTCACAGAAATTGAAATTTTGGCGATTTTTGAGGAATTTTGGGCAAATTTTGCCCAATTTTGGCGGATTTTGACACATTTTGAGGATCAAATTCAAGGTCAAGGTCAAAGGTCAAGGTCAAGGTCACAACCATCCAAGATGGCCGCCGTGACGTCACAATCCAAGATGGCGGTCGACACCACCGGCCACACACCACGCGCCGGCGCCAGTCCTCGGAAATACTTTCCTATACTACTTTTACCAATGTTTTGTTTTAAAGATCAAGCCCAAGTTACAATAAACATCGAAAGTTGATCCAGAACCGACAATATTTACGTATGTGTAGCCAGGGAAAATATTGTATACAGTGTGAGTCTGAATTCGACCGACGGACTTCGGGCTGCAGGTTCATCACGACGAAATAAGTTGAAGACCTCCATACGAAGCACGGTCTAAAGAAACTATTTCTTGGTAACTGATTTCCAAAGGAATCTTTTATTAAAAGTACAGATTTTTTTGTTTTCGTGTGCGGGCCGAGGCACGTGGTCGGACATTCCGGGACAATCGGTTCAGAGGCTCGGCTCGTCCTTGGCCGACATGCGCGAGCTCCCGTGACAACGGCGCGCCGCAACCCCCAGCCATGCCCCGCCGGGGGTCTCACCCGCAGTTCCAGTCACTCGGACAGACTGCTCAGCTAAACCGATCCTACGTGTGATAATGATCCTACTGGTGATAATGTTGAAAGCGGGGACGCACCACAACGCCGAAATACCACAACGCCGAACGTACAATAACGCCGAAATGCCAAATTGACCATAACGCCGACAGCTAGAAAACTGCTGTGTACCACAAACGCCGAATTACCACAACACCGAAATACATTAACCCTGAAAAATGTCATTGGGTTAGGTTAGGTAAGGTTAGCACACAAATTCATTCAGTTGTTTTTCAATTTGCTCCTCTGCCCCCCCCCCTCCCCCCCCCCCCGCCACGCAGCAACATTTTTCGGCGTTACTGTATTTCGGCGTTGTGGTTCACAGCAGTTTTCTAGCTGTCGGCGTTGCGGTCAATTTGGCATTTGGCTTTATGGTATTCGGCGTTATTGTACGTTCGGCGTTGTGGTAACGACCCGTTTAAAGTTTGTCTAATATCTTGAAAGGAACTTAACCAGGAATAATATTTTCAATCTGCCACCATTCAGAGAGTATTGTTAAAAAAAAAAAAAATGTTGAGGGGCCCGTATAGTCGGGCTGTATCCGGGTTGGTGAGGCTAGATGATAAGCGCGACGCTCTCTGGTGCTTCTAGCGCGGCATCGCCTCTAACCGCAAGGCTCTGAACTGGAGCGCGCTGTCTTCTCGTCGTCACAGGAAAACTGTGAAATTCGAGCGGTGACCGTAACATTACATGGCGGAGAAATTAAGATAGAGGTGTAATGCAGCAGGACCCTTCAAGTGCTTTCAAGAATCTGTACCGGTTGTTTTACGTCTAAAAACACGCCTTTTAACTCTTCTAAAAATACAGTTTAAAATCTTGAATAAAAATCAAAAGTTCTTTTCGGCCCTCGGCGAACACTTATATCCTTTTCGTATATCTCGAGTAGTTTTGCAATCGAACTTCAAATACTATATATATAATTATATATGTATACACATACACTTGCATTGTGATATTATTTCCCCACTCCTCTGCTGGTCGTGTATACTTATTATATAGCTGTTTCACGTTTCAGGAGAACTGCTTTAAGATCTACTTTCAGTATTCTTCCGCCACACGAGCCTAGGCACGAAATTGCGAAACACGCTAAATAATTCTAATGCATATAAACGGGCGGGTACGTGGATGCCTGGCACGTCAGCAGGGAAACTTCTCAATCCAATAGTCCACTCGAACGATACAACTAAACAATAGGGTACCCAATAACAAATTAACTACCACCACTGTCTACGACATGTGCAGCTGGGAGTCGGCCTGAGTGTGTTTTTCACCGTGTTTTCAGCGGTTTGTGTCAACGAGGATTGGCGGTCAGCTAGGACGAGTGTGTCGCAGTGTGTCGACAGCGTAACGGAAAACGCAGCACTGTAACATCGTTAGCTAACGCCTAGCCTATAAGTGAGGAGTGAGGCGCTCAGTGTTCCATCTAAACCTTCTCCGTCATTGAGCGCCCTACTCCTGGTCGATGATCATAATGTACCGGCTTGTGAAGAAGTTTCACTTGAAAAATTGCCTCGCTAGTTTGTTAGATTTTCGTTATTGACTCTCGCAAGGGGACACACATTCGGTGCACAGAGCCTCAGGAAACACAACGCGATTTTAAAACTTCTCAAGACATCCGAGTGGTGCCTGTTTACGAAAAGCATTTAAGAATTCGCTGAGGACCGAAAAGTACTTTTAACTTCGGATTAAGTTTTTAAACTGTGTTTTAAGAAGAGTGAAAATGGCTAAAAGGCGTGATTTTGGAGAAATTTTTGGGCGAAAAACAATACCGGTACAGATTCTTGAAAGCATTTAAGGAACTTGCAGTACAGCTTTATCTTCATTTCTCCGCCATACAATGTTACGATCACCACTCAAATTTCACAGTTTTCCTGTGACTAAAAGAAGACAACGCTCCAGTTCAGAGCCTTGCGCTTAGAGGCAATACCGCGCTAGAAGCACCAGAAAGAGTCGCGCTTATCATCCCGCCTCACTAACACACATACACCCCGACCAGACGGCGTCCTTAACCGACATGTCATATCTGTATACGGTGCTTGTATGTTGTACACTGCCCATATTTTGGCCTACATACATGCAATAAGCAGAAAATTCTAAGATGTACAGAACATTTTTCAAAAGACATATTTTGACCTCAATCTCGTTTTGCAAGTACAGGAAGGCCCCCGTTTGTGAGGGGCTTCTTAATTAAAGGGGGGAGGGGTTTTCCTCCCCCCATCTCCCGGGATCTACGCCTCACCCATGGCTCTCGCTGTTTGAATGTATGGCCATTCCTGCACTAAAGGACAATACCCAAACGGTACACCGGTACACCGGTTGTGGACACTACTGAAAGTGTGTCAGCCAGCAGGGTTGCGGGGTGAGGAAAGGGGTGGTTAGGTCCGTCGAACCGCAGCCCTCGGCTTCCGGAAGCGGAGACCGGAAGAGAGGGAGGAAGTGAGCACGAGCGGGGGATCCGAACCAGCCGCGGCACACTGACACAGTATCGACACGCCTGGGAAGAGGAAGTAGGGGTTGGAGGAGAATTTTCACTTTCCGCCGCGCCCGCTTTCACTGCGAATACTCACACCCTCGCGCCCGCTTTCTCCCGCGACCGCGACGCGGCGGGGTTCGACGACCCGCGAGCACCCCCCTCCCCCCCCCCCTTCCCGCCGACGACGGTCACGTGACCGGGGGGAAAGGTGGGATAGCCCCCCTCTCCCCGCGGCTACTGGCGCGGTGAAGCGAAACTTCATTGCTGTAGGCAAGCTACTATTTCCGAGAGTTACGAAAATTTCCGATCGCACGAGGGGAACAGTTGGGTAAAGCGGTGGGGGGAAAACCGGTAGAGGAGGAGAGTGCGTCAGCGGCGACGCCACTCCAAACGCATGCGCTAGCGGTTCGAATGGGAAGAAGGCAAAAGGTAGCTTAACATGCTATACATGCTAGTTGTAACGGCCGGAAGAGGAGACGGCAGGTGGATGCAGCAGTGATGCTACAGAAGTCTCGTAACGCTGCTCGTGTTTGTCTACTCTCCAGTTTTTTTTCTAACGGCAAACGATAGACGCTATCACATTTATTGTATTTAAAATATCTACAATTTATTTACTCGGGTGGAAAAGAGTTATTGATTTGTGCAATTGATTCCATTTTGACGTGACGTCTAATAAATCGATGAGCGCCGGCTGCACGCACGAAAAAGTGTCCCGTAACGCACATTGCCCCGTTACGCTGTGACCCGTTACGTGCATTGTACGCTTGCGCCGCATCTATCTGTCTTCCACTCGATTGGAACAACCATCGATTTGACTTTTTCGAGGCACATTAAACTTGAAACACTCCCATTCGTTTCCTACTTTTCCTATCATCGTCCTATCCTTAACAGAATAACACAGATTGGAAGAAATTAAATAGCAAACATGTAAAAAAGTTATAGCTAAAATAATCTCTTCGTTAGAGTAATAAACATATTTGAATTAATGAGTGCAAATAAAAGTAAATTTATCAATTAATTTGTAGATTTAATTTGTATCCATACAAAATAGTGATAATTCAATAAAAATGATTCAATTTTATTCATAAAAGTATGCAATCATGTCATCAATGTTTTGTTATGACGTTGTCACGTTAAACTATCGTCCGTAAACCGACTTTACAGACAACCAATTTTTTTTATGTCGATAGTTTGATCGAAAATTAAAATAACTTATCTCTATCTGTACCTAAAAAGCAAGTAGTTCCACTTCCTTCGGATGTTGACTCCACGCGCACCGACCAGAGTGGCTCGTGCAGTTAGGGATAGTCTGCAGATGGCAGGCTGTAGCGTAGTTGGACGACTCCAGGACGACTTTTTTTTTTGCAAGGGGGTTGCGCACAAAAAAGGACGCAATCCCTGATATATATATTTTTTATTGTAAACATTGTCGGACTCATTTCATATTTTTATACTCACAGCGGGAGCAGGACATTTTCAGTACCTGCTTCTATATTTTTTGGTGCCATGAGTTTGGAATCAAGCAATGCAGCGTCAGCCCTACTTCTGAGTAGCAACGTCGATTCGTTTTACAAAAAAAATAGGAAAAGGACGGGTGGGGCAGAACCAGGAACTGATGATTTTAGCGCCAGAAAATCTAGTAATTCATGGCGATATTAAATGCGTACACTCTAAAAAAAATTTGTACTTTACAAGGGAAATTCTTGGAAACCCTGTTGCCAAGGATATTTCTTGCAAAACTATAAGGCAGAGCCTTGCAAAATCGCATATGGTACAAAGCTCTGCCTTGTAGTTTTACAAGTAATATTCTTGACAACAGGGTTTCCAAAGATTTTCCTTGTAAAATATACAAAAATTTCTTTCAGTGTAACAATTTCGCTACTTCACAAACTGCATCCTCACAAGCTATTCAGTACGTTTCGAATAATATTATGTTTTAATCACATATAAGCACAGATATATATTCACACATCTACACACACACTAGCTAATGCCCGACATGCGTTGCAATGCCTCAACCAATTTTTTTTGTTAATTTTTTGAAAGGCAAATACCTCTCTAATCCTCTATCGCTCGATCTATCTCTATATGTATATTTCTATACCTCATCTTTCTCTTTACCTGTATATTTATATAACTATATCTCGCTCTATATATCTCTCCTCTATATACCAATGAAAATATTAAAAATCTATTTATTTACCTATATATATTTTATCTATCTTTTTGCCTGTCACATGTGTGACATTAGCATATATAAAACACGCGCGTGTTCGAATGCAACGTTGTGTCAAAATTTCAAAGTAAACGATGACGTTCGGAGATTTAAGATTTTGAACGAACGTTCACATTTTTATTTGTATAGATAATATTGAGAAACGTCAAGCTGGAATCAGTAGAACTTTGTATTTTGTCGTTCCGACTTACCGGTGAGAACGGAGTGCACACCGCGCAGAGAGTGTATTAAAGTGAGCATCAGGATTTGTGAGGGCGACAAAGAGAGGGGACGAGACGAAGTTTTCTGGCTGCCCGTGTATTTTTGAAGAGATGCATTTTCCCACGTCAACACAATCCGCGCCACCCTTTGAAAACCTTTCTGTTCCGAACATCGCTCCTGCTACTGGGCTAATGTTCTGCAGTCTGTTCGGCGCGGGTATTTTGAAAATATTCGACTGGGCTCTCTGTTCCGTTAACACGGCGCATCATGGCGTCGGGGCGCCGCCTGAAGGCGCCTGTGCCTCGGCCGGCTTGTAAGTAGAGCACGAAATGTGCCGACTCGCGGAAGACAAAATATTGACACGAGACCGTCGGAGGCGACGTAATAACGCTTGCGCACGCAGGTCACATTTAAATGGCCGAGGGAATAATGCTTGCACGTGACCCTATTTTGCGGCGAACTGGCGATATTTCTCGGGCTACGGGAAAGCTGGTACACAGCTAGAAAATTCAAGAAAAAAACTCTCCGCACTTTCCTGCGAAGTACGCGCTTAAAATAAAACCAACAACGGCAGCAGTTCCGGGAAGTTGGATCAACGTGGAAACTACGTCTTGATTCCCACTTAACGCTACGTTAACACGCACGTAGAAGGAAGAATAGTGCTTTTTGCTGAGTGCGCAACAGGTTTTTTTAAGGAGATTTGTTAGTATTTCGAGATGAGTCCTTCGAACTCATGTTAAAAGTAGGGAAATTAAATACTACCCGTAGATTTTACAAAGACGTGAATAAGGCTAAGAAGATTTCTGAATCATTTGCAACCGATATTCTTCGTATTTTAAAGTGAAAACTTTTAACAGTGCAGTGTGCAGCGTAAGAACAAGCGCCAACAGGAAGGGACACTGTAACTTCTCAGAAAACAATCTGAACGCTAAATATATATAAAGTTGCACTATGGTATGTCCGGGCGAAAAGTTTATTCCTAGTAATCGACATGCATTTATGAGAATCATCTTGGATATATATTTTAGTAGAACGGCTGAAGTAAACAGTAACTGGCTGCTGCTTGCTAATAGTTTACCCTGTTCTGAAGTCACTGACGTTTAGTGAATTCAATTTTGGAGAATACTACAACTGAAAAATCACTGTCGATGGACACTATGCAATGGGCTTCGAAAATCTCTTACACAGGAAAAAAAAATTCTGGTCTTTACAAAAGATTCCTTTGGAAGCCAGTTGCCAATAAATAGATTGGTAATACTACAAGAAAAATATTGTAACTTTGTGCAACACATGGCTATGATTATTTTTTGAATATATGAAATACGTTTTTCGAGATAGTACTGAGTATTTCTTACGAACATTGGCGCATAATTTTATATTTTAATTGATGTTTCATTCAAGCTTTATTTTTTAAAACATGGAAAAGACACTCGAATATTCAATATTTGAACTTTATTTTGTTTTATTACGCATATTAATGTGCGCAGTTAGTACTGGAAAGCTATTCAGGGAAATGTTTACAAATAATATTGGAGATACTGGGACAACCAACACAAATCATAAACCCAGTATAATTGCGAACACTATTTTGTAGTGACACAATTGTTTTTTACGTAAATGTAAAAATTTACAAATATCTGTAATAATTACCGTGTAATATGTGGTGTGTGTCTTAACGAGAATACTATTTTCAATTACAAATAATAAAAAAAATTATTATGCTCTAAAAGTCTCATTATTTTTAAAGGCCTTTCATATTACAATATAAGTTCGCTCTCTCTCGCTGTCTTATGGGCAGAGATGGTAGAAATTAAAATGCGAAGACAAGTTTTGAAGTAAACTTATTTACAGCCGGTAGGATAGGTTGAAGCGACGACTTAAATAGCGTAACGAAAAGTGTAACACTCAGGAGTGGGGCGCTTGATGGTGAATAGGGTGAGGTCAGACAATCGGAAGTATCTTTGCAAGTTTTACGTCACCATGTTAGTGAAAGTATTTTTTATTGTATAGTTCGAGAGATTAATTGAATATTTTGTTTTTATGATTAAAGTAGATTATTCATGTATGAAATTTCATTTTTAACGCACTTGGCAGCCACGAACCGATTTTATTTCTGATGTGAAACATCTTACCTCTCGGCATTTGGCATTTGGTAGGAGTAATTTATTGAATGCAAAGGAATTCGCATGGAATGAAAATATGTGACCACGGTGCTGCCATCTGTGGTGGATGGTGCGTACCAAAGTTCACAGTGCCTGAGGTAAACTTTTTGATATCAACTGTTTAATGAATTTTAACAAGACGCGAGTAATTTTAATAAATTTCATTGTCGAAAATCAGGTCCAAAGTCTTTTTTTCTCTTTCATCAGAGCGGTTTCATTATATTGTTCAAAAGTTCGGTCTGCTAATCAAATGACTCAATAATTTACGTAGCTGCTCCGGCAGCGAATTCTAGCGGTCGGGTGCGGAAAATACGTGAGATTCGCGTCAAGAAATGTAGTTGAAAAAACAATTTGCGTATGTTTGAAAGAAATCTATGTTAAATTTCATGTCCGAGTTTCATATTATAAATGTATTTGCGGAAAAAAAAAAAATAAGAACACATGAATGTGCTCGTTACCGAGGTTAGATGTTACACGTCTTTTAGCGAGTGAACTGAAATATTAGCTAACTTTTATTTTTTAATCGGTACAAGTCCCAAATTTTCAGCCCCAGGTCGTGTTCGGTCTGCGCGACGTGCGGCAAGTGGCGGGTGGGGGGAGGAAGGGAGAGGGAGGGGGTGTTAGACGCCGGGTTGCCCAACTCCTGAGCGCGTGCGAAGCCGCGTCCTCGGCCGCCATTCCCCGCGCGGCGGTGACTGACCGCTCACTGGGGCAGGGACGAAGGGTAGCCCTCTCCCCTCCCAGCCATAGCCGCGCGCCCGGTGGTTCGGCGTCTCGGGCCTTTTAATTTCATTTATTGTCCTCTTCTAATTTTATACAACTTTAGCTGGTTCACTAAATTAAACACGGAAATCTACCACTCGCAAAAGTCAGCTTGTGTGCGAGTGCAGCTGGTCACTTTAATCTACGTGCAGTGTTTTAACTATGTAAACATTTTAAAAATTTAAACATTTAACAATTAAACAAAAAATAATTTAAAAGAACTGTATTAGGTTTTATAAAGTTGAAATTTAAATAGGTAAATACATTTACACACAAGATAAATTATAACATTGTTTCAAAAAAATCTATATATACAAAAAATACATTAAAATTTATTTTCGAAGGAAAAATACAAGTACATAAGTTACAACAGTATATAAAACCTTACTTGAATATTTAAGAAATCTCTTCATCAGTTAAATGATCCAGCCAAAGATGACATTTTTCGTTTTGTTTTTAATTTATCAGGAAGAATAACTACAATTTTTGAAAGGAAAAAAATTAAAAATATCTCTGCCTCATGTTTGCTCTACCAATGTTAGCGAGAGGCTTTTTTTCGTGCTAGTTTTCACTACCTCATTCGCTCACTGCATCGTTAGCTCACTGTCGCAGAGGCGCGTGACCACATTACTGCTGACCAATCATGAACAGAGCACGCAAGAGCGTGAAGGTTTGCATTCTACCTTGCGACGTATGGATTCGCGAGATTTCCGCATCTTTATAAACAGCAGTTAACTACAAAATATTTTTTGTCAACTTCGCAGAGTGGTAGAATTAAAAAAATTCAGTATTGACTACGAATCTATGTTGATATGCAACTGTTGATGGGTGGTGACTTGCAAAATAAGCGTTATTTTCTGCCACCAACCCAACATCCACACACTTGTAAATAAACAAAGTCTGAGAATTTCATTATTGGCTGCTGTCATGTTTATGCCACTACCCAGGTTGGGTTTGATTGAGCATACGAGTTTTGTAATCGTGTTATTGGTTTCTTGTCCCGTCGGGCGCGGGAAAAAAATCGACGCTTCAGTGATAATGCCATTAAAAATGATAATTGTAAACATTCTATCCTGTTTCTACATGAAAACACGAATTTTGCAATTCCCTATTGATACGAACCGGGGAAACTTGCAGATTCATTTCACGTTCGGCTTTTATATATATATATATAACTCGATGTGTGTGTATGTATGTTCCCTATGGACTCCAAAACGGCTGGAACGATTTTTTTGTTGAAATTTTCAGGCAATCTTCAGATTAATCCAGCGGGTGATCCTGTGAAGATTGGTAGCGATCAGATAAACATAAAATTTTTTGTTTTAATTTTGTGTCATATTTTAAATACAAATAATACAAAATTAGATTATTTATTTTTAGATTTTGAACATTCACCATTAATAGCGATATTAGGGTCGCTAGTTATGCATAGAAAAAGAAAAAAAAATCGCGGACTAATTTCGTGTTAGGGTAAATTATAAGTAATAATTATACCATTACCCTTGGTCTATCGGCTCGCAGTACATGCGGAGTACCGTGAGCCTCTCAAATACCCCCAACCAGAGAAACATATAATCAGAGACTAACCGGTGGAGACGTGTCTCAACCAGTAGACAATGGACAGGTGACTTTTGCCTGAATATGCAGAAGACTGTGGCGCCTATGCAGGAGGTCACTGAACCAGCGAATTTGTTCAATCCAAATTTATGTACTTATACTAACCGCTTACACGTATTTGATCTGGCGTACTCTCGACCAATTTGGAAACCTCAAGCAAATATATTGTCACTCGTTTCTTAAACTTACCAGATGAAGCATCTTGCAAAGCAGCAGCAGCGAAACCGACCATGTAGAGGACTGTGGAATCTATCCTACAGGTGCTTAAAACCTTGAATTTTTTCTGGTACCTATCAATAGAGCCATGTTCGTTTCGAAAAAAAAAAGATTCCCAGTTATGATGTGAGTTTAAACTATGTAGCATTGTCTTTGTTTCGTTGTTGACCGGGTTTATTTCAGGCACGTGTCTAATGTCAGCACAGCAAGAGAACACGTCCTGAATGGCCCAGCCAAATAGGGGCGGTGACTTTTCTTGCAGACAGCCGCCAATTACAAGGGAACATTTCCTAGCACGGGCATACCTTATTGCAGTCTAATGAACGATCAGATTGTTTCGCGAAAAACCCATGCTCTTACCTATCAATCGTAGAAACCTGAAAAATTCGTCTTGTTCTTTGGCATCAGAGTAGACTCCACATTCTTGTACATGGTAAGGACGGTGTCATTGTTCAATGGCTGCCATCATACTGTACCCTTTTTCCTAGTTTACATTTTCTTTTAACTTCACTATGAATTAGCAGTCTTTCACAGGGTAATAATTTAAAATGTATTTCGTGAAACATTTTCGTATTCAGGAATTTTTCAAAACTCTCTAGATTATTCTTGTAAGTCGTGTACGTTCAGAAGTATTACAGTAACCGTATCCACCATTTCATTGGTCCAATCAAGTGCACTTCTTACCGACCCTAGCCAATTGTACGTCAGATTGTTTAAAAGCACTGAATCAGTGTGTAAGTCTAACAAACAGTCAAAATTTCCCCCGAAGTACAGATGTGTTTGTAGCCCCGATTATTTCGCGGATTCGTTTCTCTGCAAGCTACACTCAACTGTTCTGTTCATAACCAAGCATTTTTAAAGAGTTCATTGGCTTTGCAGTCTTTACCGCTGCTTATACTAGGTTTATTATACTACGAAGGAAACGCAAGACGCAAAAGGTTAAATAACGTTATTAAATATAGAAAAAAAAGATCGTTCATTAGACTGCAATAAGGTATGCCCGTGATAGCGATTGTTCCCTTGTAACTGGCGGCCGTCTGCAAGAGATGCCATCGCCCTGTTTGGCCGGGCTTCCGCACCGATGGCAATGATCGGTAGAGACCGGAAAAATTCGCGCTTTCAATGACCTCTAGGATAGACTCCATGATACTCTATGTACTGGGACAAATTTGCACCTGCTCATTGGCTACACGCGTCAACTGGGATGCTTGTGATTTGTTACGTCTTTTGTTGAAGGTTTTTCATTGGCTTAGAGTCCTTCAGATAAATGGTGGTCCAATCGCTGACTCAGAATAAAAGTGTACGAGTTTGTAGTCTAGCCTATCGCGAAATGAACCCGCGAAATGAACCCGCGAATTTTTCCGGCCAACCACGAAACTCAGACGTTGCAACAAAGTTTTAAGATAACACACAGTTTGTCTGAAAATATTTTCGAGAAAAAAAATTTACCAGTTTATAAATTACGCAAGACGCACAACCGCAAAGAGCAAGCATCGGCCAACTTAGACTTTCTGCGTTTCGGCTTGCGTTCCCGCCTTACATGGTATATATAGTGAAGCGTTCAGAAAACGTTTAAAGACGGAAACGTTATGTCCATTGACGGCGACGATTTCATCATATATCTATCTATAAATTAGGTCCAGTGAAAGAAAACTACATTTTAAATCCAATTATAATCAAATTACTGACAAATTTAGGATATGTTTTCATGATAAATATGATTTATCAAAATAAGCCCAGAGGTACAAATTTGTGTTCTACTGTTTTAAATTTTCAAGTTGTCGTAAGGGCGACGTCTTGCGACTTTCGTGTTTTTTAAACGACCGTGATTTTCTAGCGCTGGATGCGTGTTTGTGTCGTCGCTATACTTGCGTGCACTGTAAATTTCCTTTTGTACATGGAACATGAATATTCATGTAAAAACAACAGCAGCACTAAAAAAAAAAATGTGTTCGAATTGATACTGGGTTCGGATTATTACCCGGGCATTTATGCTGTTTGTTGTCCCAGTACCTCCAATAGTTAAAAGTTATTTGTAAACCATTCTATGACTAGCTTTCCAGTATTAATTGCCCACATTAATAATAATAACATAACAAAATTTAGTCCAATTATTAAATATTCTATTATCTTTCCATGGTTTAAAAATTTACGCTTGATTGAAACATTAACTAAAATATAAAATCATGCGGCAGTCTACGTAATGAATTCTCAGTATTATCTCGTAAAACGTATTTAATTTAATTATGAATAGTAACCATGGCCTTGTGTTGTGCGAAGTTACGTTGTCCTTATTGCAGTAATACAAACTATTTCTTGGCAACTGGTTTCCAAAGGATTTTTTTCTAACCTAACTAAAACTAAGTGTATTTTGGAGGGGTCCGGGTTAGGGAGGTACCTAAGTGCGTCTCAGGCCGAAGCCTATACGCCTGGTCGTGCAGGGTATTAGCCATGCAGGGAGAGGGTCGCATGCATCGTGTGCCAGCCATGGCAACGATGTTGGCTCAGCGAGCAAAATGCAATAACAAATGATACACCTGATTAGAAGGATGTTTGAGTACGGAAATTAGTTCCCCCCCCCCCCCCCCCGGGCCCGAGCAGTGACGTGGACCGCGCAGGTCCCCGGCGATGGCGCAAGGCCGGGGCGGGCCGCGTGACGCAAGCCGGTGACGACTGCGACGGCGGCAGATCGCGGCCCTGGGCGGGCGAACCCCCCCGGTGACTGACCGCCGACTGGGCCAGGGACGACCGCGTGGTTCGGGGACCTCCGGAGGCCTCGCGCCGAGGCTGCCAGGCCCCGCCGCGGCGCCTCGCGTCTTCGGGCAACTGTCACCCCTGAAGATGGCTACTGCAACTTGCACCGCAACGCCGGACCCAAATTTTTTTTTGTCCAACCTTGACGCGTCTACAACCAACCTAAAGCCACGGGAACACAAGCGAACCTTATTGAATTTATTTTTTTCTTCTGTTGCGCAGAATTCTTCCACTTCTTTTCCTCGAGCAAACGTTTTTTTTTTACTGAAGACTTCCAGCCGAATTTTTCTGAAAAAGCAGCCAATTTCCTTAACGTCGTTTGTTTAAATATTGTTTTTCTTGCCATTTTGACTGACTTCACCCACTTTTTTTTTTGTCTAAAGAGTTTTTCACGCATTCTGTAACTTAAAGGTCGCTTCGCCAAAAGACGTTTTCGTTAATTTCACGCCAATAGTCTTTACAACACAACAAAGTTATTTTCACCTTTTTGTTTGGTTAATCAAACGTTTTTACTCTAGCCTAAAGTCATTTTGGAGTGCATTTACTTTTGTTACCTAACAGTCTTTTTCTGTTTTGTTTCTGAAGTCATCTCGCCTCATAGTATATTGCCGCTGTGAGCGGTGACTTGCTGCCTAGAATGACAAGGATTGACTAAGGCGGATCCTTGGATGGAGTTAATATAACGTTCAACACCTGAGACAGAGATTGCCTCGAGATTGTTTGCTCGAGTCTTGGCTATCCCATAAACGTACCTACAGAGAAAAACATTTTCTGTGCTTTTACAAAAGATTCCTTTGGAAATCAGTTGCCAGGAAATAGTTTGTAACATTACAAGAAAGTTATAGTAACTTTTTATAACAAATGGCTATAGTTTATTTGCATAGGCCTATATGAAATACGTTTTTCGAGATGATACTATTTCTTACGAAAATTTGAGCATAATTTTATATTTTAACGCAGTTTCATTCAAGCATTTTTTAAAAAAACCATGGCAAATTAATCGAATATTCAATAATTGGACCTAACTTTGTTTTATTATGCTTATTAATGTGCGCGGTTAAAACTGGAAAGTTATTCAGGGTACGGTTTCCAAATATCTTTAACTATTGGAGGTGCTGGGACAACACAAAGCATAAATGCCCGGGAAGAATACGAACCTACTATTACTGCGAACACTACAGTTGTTTTCATGTAAATTTACAGATTTACAAATATCTGCAATTTAACATAAATATTTATGTTGCATTTACAAAAAAAAAATTTAGTTTATACACGCTTGCAGGTGTAAGCAGAAGGTGACAATGCATTAGGCCTACTACATGCGCACCGACACCGAGTGAAGCCACTATTGTACAGTTCACATATCCTGAGCCTTGTTTGCGGAACACCCGTAACATCGGGTGAATTGTAGTGTTTGCAAAGTGAAAACCGTTTTAAAAGAACGCTATTTTATGTAAGTGGATGTGTCCAACGACGGAAACCCTAACTCTTTAGGCGTGGTCGGATGTTGCGAAAAGGCGGTGGTGAGGTGGAAAGTGACCTAAAGCTACGTCACAACATGCCGTCTGCTGACAATTCCTGACTGTGTGGATTGTGATATTAGGCTTGTTTAGCTTCTGGGTTGGTGCCAGATACGATCTAAAAATTAAACAAAACTCAACTGTTATGCACGACAACGTCATATCCAAGGAATTTCTTTGACATCGAGTTAATGTTGGGAGAATAAGGAAACAGTAAAGAGAAACAAAGGTTCTACACAATTTATAATCGTTATAAACAGTGTGTTTGTTACACAAGTTACATTAAACCAACTATTTTCCTATATCATCTCAACGGTCATGAAACTCTGGAAGAAATGTTTGATTACTTCGTCCCAAAGTTGGACTGTCCGTTCTATGCGCAGTATCTTTCGTCACAATTTGCTTGCTGTACCTTACTCATGTGTTTATCCAAGCGGTTGTGTTCCGTTAAGTAGGACGCGGGCCGGTCGCTATAAAGATAACAAAACTACACGTTGCACACTGCACTTGATGTTTACTTCGGAAATTATGCCAGTTTTCGTGCGTTGCAGATTCCGCAGAACATTCAGAAGCTGACGAAATAATTTTATTGTTTGTTCGTTTGCTTACCGACTTCGAAACTGGGCTGAAGCAAGGGAGATTAAAACTGGCGTTTCCGTATGAGCTGAAACACCGATCGCCGAATATCTGATGGAGACGGAATCCACGCTTCTTCACGTACAAATAATAAGTAAATTAGCGTTTCGCAGCATATGCAAGGACTTGAAAAATCCTCCTGCCATTTTTTTCAAATGTCTTTGCACGTTTTTAGCCTGCTGACTTCAAGAGATTGTTGGTTATATAGGAAATAGCCAGTAAATTTTCATTCAGCCTTGCCTCGCCCCCCCCCCCCCCCCCCCCCCCGTAATAAAAGAGGTTGATTGTGAATTTGAAACAGTGACCATTGATCAAGAGTCGCGGTGATGTTTAGGTCAGAACACGTACCACACACCCTGGCATTGAATTTCGTAACAAAATAGCAGAGGGGTTGAAGTCTGATCTTTAAATTTATTTTTGCCATGTGGTTAAGTTAATCGCTGAAAAATTACGAAATTCAGCCATTTCAGAACATTCGTCTGGAGAAATGCCCTGAACAAACAACAACCCAAAAGATAACAGAATCCTACATACAAACTGTACTTAACATGGGTTGTGGGAGAAAAAAATTTGAATTCTCTAACCTTAATATCTTCCATTACTTGTGTGTTAAATCCTTGATGACAGTATTCGAAAGAGAAAAAAAATGGGGTAAATAATACAGCACATAAATTACTGCAAAGGCCTCGTAAATTATAAATAACATGGGGGTCATTGTTAGTAGCAGGTATTTTATTTTCCAGCAGGTTTTTTTTTTTTTTTACTTTTAACTGGCGGTTGACTGCTAGAGAACACATTGCCTTCTTTGGCCTGTCCATTCCGAACGCGTTTTTGCTTCCGCGCAAAACTGCTGTGATTCGTGTGCCCTCGGTAGACGTGATGTTACCAAGTGCTTTAACACATAGATAATCCCGACATTTCTTCGCGAAAAATAACAGGAAGCTAATCATTATATGTAAAAGAAAAAATATTTAAGTATCTCTCTCGAGGACCGGCAGCAAAGCCACACAAGTCCACGCGCTACTTAACCACCACAGCCATCACTTTCGTTTTCCGCCGCGGCCGTAGAGGGGAAAGGGGAGGGAAGAGGGTGAACAACAATAAGAGTGAGAATAAGAAGCGGTTGCAATTTCTCCCACGGCCGAGTGCGCCCGAACGCTATCACGACCTCCCTCTCCGCCGCGGCGAGTGACGTCATAGCTCAGCTGTCGACGTATCCTGGTGGGCGTCGTCGCGCGGCTAGGCACATCCGTCTGGCATCTGGGACGAGGCTGGCGTGCTTCGTTTCGCTACAGAACGCATCCTGTTCCCGAAGTAATAAACACGCACTGTACGTGCGAGCGCACACACAATGTTCAAAACACCAACCTTAAAAATCTACGTGGAACACCGGTTGCAAATAATCCTGGGATATTTCGTATATTTACGGATGCAGACGTAAATTAAGGACGAGGGATTGAAGTTCTTTTCAAGAAACCCATTTTTTTCAAATTTGGGGTTCGTTAAAACATAGCGTATACTGTTGTGAGCTGCCAAACATGTATAATAATTAATATTTTTTAAACGCTAGTAACACGGGAAACAAGAGGCCTATGATTCAGAGCAGCTATGGCTCCATGGTAAGTAAACAGTCTGTTAGTACAGGCGGACAACAGAGTGGTTTCAGTGCAAATAAGATGATTCGGTAGTTTACTTGGACGGGGCAAATCGAGCGACCCCAGCAACGCAGTAGGAAAACAAACCGTCCTGGAATCTTTTGTGTAACCACGGAAAGTTCTGTGTCAGACTCTGTAAACGAAAGTTTCCAGAAGGAACAATTGGCCTGAGACGTAGCAGAAACAGATACATAGTGACACACAAGCTGCAGGGGGGCTTCTTTGGTTCAGGGACGTTAGTTAGTATGTAGAGTCCACGAGAGACACAGGGGACCACCCTGTACCAGTGATCTGTACTACGAGTTGTAATACTGACTAAGACAAGAATTGTAATCATGCTGTAGAGTAACTTGTAATCGAATGTAGCCAGTTGTATGCCTCATTCGTATTAAGTGAAATAAACAGCAAGAATAATTCTGTGAGCAGTAGTTAGGTAATTGCCTTTCACTCTCCTATCTACCCACTCAGCTGAAGAGGTATCCATTCCGCTCGGGGATACAACAATACTTCCGATAGTCCGTATTCCGACGGTCCGGAAAGCATATGATCCGGCACCACCTAGGAATGTAGGGACTTAAGCCAACTTAAGCTAAAAAAAATTTAGTTAAGGTCGATTAACTCTTTCGCAGTACATACGCACACAAGTGGCAGTCGGCGGCCTGAAATGTTCGGGAGCGTTTGGCTCGGACTGTTCGTGCACACTTCGAGTTTCTTCAGCAGATCACGGCAGTCGTTAAGACTTATTACCTATGTCCCAGCAGTGGATAAACATATGAAAGCGGACCACGCGTCCAAGCTCCCAACCCCTCGCATGGTAGACCCTTTTCTACTCTGCCCAACGCTTCATCCGTACCATCCTCTGACTGCTGTATACTCCTGCGCTATTATTGTATGCCCTTGCATCCCGCACGTCTGTTCCAGGGTTTTCCATGTGTCCATGCAGGTTTTACCTGGGCCCAACTTAGCTTAGTTTTAAACTAGTTTTAAGATAGGCGCCAATCTATTAATACTTAACTAATCTGATATTTTGGCACGAAAGCACAGAACAGAATACAGAAGAAAATTTTTTTTGTACATTTACAAAAGATTCCTTTGGAAACCAGTTTCCAAGCAATAATGTGTAATATATTGTAACTTTGGCCTACACATGTCTATGGTTTATTTTTTCATAAATGAAATATGTTTTTCTTGCGTAAATTGGCGAATAATTTTATATTTTAATCGCTGTTTTATTCAAGCATAATATTTAAAATATAATCCAATAAATTAGTCGATAATTTGACTTTATTTTCTTTTATTATGTTTATTAATGTGCGCAGTTAATACTGGTAATTCAGGGAACGGCTTACAAATTACTTTACGATTGGAGGTACTGGGACAACAAAAATTATAAATTTCTAGAAAAGAATCTGAGCCCAGTATTGCTGCGAATTCTATTTTGTAGTGATTCAGTTGTTTTCACGTATGTGTACAAATGAACAAATATCTGTTTTTTTTTTAAGTTTTGGGTACATTTACAAAAAAAATATGACATTGCATATATAATTTTAATTTTTAAGCAGAAAGTGACGAAAAGAAGCATCTCCGTGACCAGGCGTCGTTTATTTTACAACTGCGTGGAACAGCTATTGATTATGTTTGTACTAGTGCTTGGTATTTTACTTCGAAGCGTAATAATCACAGGGTAGTAAACCACTTGTATAAGAACGCCACCGAGGTCAAACGAACAACCAAGAAAACAGTAATAAATCAATTAACCTACATTTCTTTGCTTATGGATTGCGTTTTCCTTTTGAGGTATATAGTCTGTGCCACGTAACGTGCCTCAAGTTATTGACATTCCTCAAAAGTAGTACCAGTGGTGGCCTGCCAATTTAGTGTCACTTGCAAAGCATCACATGATGTTTGTCTACGATCACTGGGAACCCCATGCATTTTATTTTAAAAAGAAAAACTTTGTTGACAGAACAACACAGCCTAATACCGGACAGCTGAAAGATTTTTGTGTAAAAACCTGGCGTTGATTTTACGTCAATCTGACAGATGGCATACGGTGTGCTCGGTATGAACACTGTAGCTGTTTAAGGGGCCCACATAGTCAGGGGTGTATCTGTGTTAGTGAGGCGGGATGATAAGCGCGACGCTCGCTGGTGTTCCTAGCGCGGTATCGCCTCAAGGCGCAAAGCTCTGAAATGGCGCGCAGTCTTCTAATAATGCATAGGACAAGTGTGAAATTTGAGAGGTGACCGTAACATTACATGGCGGAGAAATTAAGATAAAGATGTGATGCTAGGTCTTTAAGTACTTTCAAGAATCTGTACCGGTAATTTTTTATTGACTAAAAATTACTCTGAAAACACGCCTTGTAGCAATTTTACTATTCTAAAAATATTATTTAAATACTTTATACGGATAAAAAACTACTTTTCGGTTCTCAGCAAATTCTTAAATGCTTTTCGTATACAGAACCCAATCGGATATATAGTAGTTTTAAAATCGCTTTGTTTTTCGTGAAGCTCTGCGCACCGTATGTGTGCCCGGGTAGGCGGCGCCCTTAATACATATGGTACCAACATTATGATAACGAAATTAACTTTCTTATCTCTTAGGAAAACGTATTTAAAAAGTATACAAATTTAAGTGGGGGAAACTAAACATACAAAGCTTGAAATTCCTTAAAAAGAAGTTAACCGTTTGATACCAGAAAATATAATATATAATTTAACTTTTAATCTATAAAATATTTCTGTAGTCACACCTCTTGCCGCTAGATTATTTTTCACACTATCGTTTTCCGGTATTATTCTCTAGTGTATTTGGAACAAGAGTGACAGATGGATGCGTAGACCATTGGTACTACATATTATTGAGAACTGTCAAAATATGAGACATGTTAACACGAGACTATGTGTTGTCCTAGGTTGTTTGACTGTAATTAGGTATAATGTTCTTGTCGCAACTGTCTCGACGTTGTCAGCCCGCTGGTTTCATCTGTGCTGTGATGTTGTTCTGAGAAAATTCCTTTCATGAAATACTCTGGGCTGTCTATGCATTTATAATATTACGTCGGCGTGTTCGTTCTTTTTTTTTTTTTGTTTTTGTTCGTTCTTCAGGGATGTTTTTAACACACAGCGTAAATCGGCAATAGCGTATGGAAAAACGAACATTTTAAATCGGTCTTCCCCGCTGCAGGAATCATTCAAAGAACGTATGCTATACAGTGCAAGTCGTCACCGCATGTGGATCACAAGATAACGGGACGGTCGTCAACGCTATGACTATGTGGAGCGAGATGGCGCAGTGGTAAGGCACCGGCCTCCCATCATCCCATCCTCCCACCGGTCTGACCATCCTGATCTCGGCTTTCCGAAATTTACAGAAATATCTCTACAATGCGCGAATTATTTCCCATATATTCGTGATTTGTTGGGTGTTACCGTCTCCAACTACTCATTACCCTCCAACTAACCAATTTAGTGTGTCGATAAAACCGTCGACTACTAACAATGGCATATTGCATACAGTAGCTGGATAACAATACATGATGAACGTGAACTCTGCCGTGGAAAAAACACAAGCTATAATCTTGATACCGTTCATATTGTGCCTGAGTAAAACCAGCCTAATTCTAAAATTGGTGATTTTTTGTTTTATTTCTTAAAATTTCGTTTTCCATCGAACCATTACAACGTAATTCACTAAAAAAAAAAAGTCTAAAGCATTTGAAGATAGTTATAAGAGGTTGTAGTTAAATGAGATAGCTTCAGTTGAGCCAGACACATGTTGAGTCCAGTAAACGTTTTATGTACCTGTGGCAGTTGGAGAAAAAAAACCTCCATTTGAAAAATAAGTAATTATAAGTTATTTTAAAGCCAGCCACACGCATATGGAAGTAAATGTAATATCATGAAAGAGCTTTTTTTTTATTCTTCGGTAAATTTACCAATTTGGTTCTGAGAGAATACACGAGGTAGTAGTATTTGAAATTGGGGAGTAATAATAAGTTGTAGCCCCTCCATTTTCTCAACGGAGGGTGGGGCATATCTGGACTTGTACTATGAACCTATCAACGGGTTAACAACCTTATCGTCAAAAATAGGTTAAAAATGTTATCTTCAGACTATCTTATCTGTTTCATAATGACTCCCAAGAAATTTTAAAGACAATGGTCCGTTATGCGTTAAGAACTAGTTCCAAGTTAAGTCACGTCCAAACTACTTGAAAATTATCATGAAAACGTAATTTTATTTTCCAGTCGGCTGTGACAGGAATTCTTTGTTGTGCGTTACATTTGTTTAAGTTGAAGTATCAGCACTTTCCAACACCTGTAAAACGTTTCTGAACTAAAATATTATGTAAATCAATTAGCCAGCTTTAAATTAAAGCTTACGTAGGCCTATTATCACATCACTTTAAAGATTTTTTTTTCAGGTTTTACGAAATTGATAAATATCACTACCAACCACATTCATTTAGTTAAGGAGAACGATTTTATTGGTAGTTGTATTTTGTACCAGCTACTTTACAATTTTAACAAGTACGCACGTACTATATGTATATAAGATCGGACAGCCCTCAATCTGTGGGCGGCTGCTGATACCGCTCCAGTTGTTTTTTTTTTCGTACAGACCAGCGCAACCTTGGGTGACGTCACGACGCCAGGCGCGCTCGCTGTGGAAAGAGCGGAGGCAAGAGTTATTTGTCGGAGTGTATATTCCCCCCCTCCCCTTCCCCTGCTCCTGTTTGCGTTCTCTGTCGCTCGCGCGCGCCTCCCGACCCTCCTGCCAAGCTCTCCTTCTCTCTCTCTCTCTCTCTCTCTCTCTCTCTCTCTCTCTCTCTCTCTCTCTGGCACTCTCTCTGTCGCCGTCCTAGTTTCGCCGCGCGGGGTTCGGTTCAACATCCTCCATCGAGGTGAGTGGCTACGTCACTGACCGCCAGCTGCGCGCAACACCGGCACTCTCGTGCCGCCGCACCGGAATTGTCGTGCGCGAGGCTAACGTACGATATCCCGTCCAAAGATGACCGAGCCCCACCCCACGCAACGGCAGATTTTTTTATCATTTCGCCAACTGCCGACAGCCTTTTACTGACGACGTGCGACCTGCCACCACTCTGTCCTTTCTGGAGTTGCGCCGGTTGGCGATTAACTAGCGTGATTTAACTCACAATAAGTATTGTTGGTGTACGATAAACACCGTCTTCCTTTACAAAGTTTTACGCACACGTGCTGACTGGCAGCCGTAGGGCGACGGACGCACGCGCCACGGGTACCAACCCAGACGCGCACAAAGACAAAATGCGGCCCGCAAGGTGCAAGCTCCCAACCCCAGCGTGGTTGTAACTTCCTGTCCCGACCAACTCTTCATCCTGGACCAACCTTCTTGCCCTGTGTTATTTCACTTCTGGGACTATTTTGATGGGGCTTGTGTTTTTCTAACATATTATTTTTAGTCGTGGAATCATCAGGTACATACACGTAAATCAAAATAAAATGTAGTTTCTATTTATTAAGTTTAAAGAACACAAAATCTACATATAAATACCAAACTTAATGAAATTTATCAAATTTTTTTAAAGTTCCTATGACAGCAAAATTTTAAAGTTATTAAGACTAAGTTTTTTTTCCCTAAGTTCAAGTTTGAATTAAAAGTCTTTATCTGTAACTACAAAGTTGACAAATAACTGTTTAATGGTAGAAAAAAATTCAGCTAATGTTTATTCCGTAGCTAAATTACTCATATATGATTTAATGTCAATGATTTCACTTTCGGAATGTTTCTTTGTTAAAACATGAAACAAACAGGTCATCGGAAAATGATGGAAAGAGAGGGAAAGAAATCATAAACCTATAATGGTGGGTAAGACTGTAATAAATACTTAATATTACGTCACAGTAAGTTCTACAAAAGACGTATTCAAAATTTTAAATTGACTTCCAGCAATCCCTTCCCGAGCTAATCTGTGATCCGAAAGTCTGTAACAGCGCGGCGATCGAGCCAGCACACGTGACCGCATCCACTGGAGACGCAAGCCACCGTCACCTCGATAGTTACGGCGCTTCAGCGAATGTTCAAACCGCTGAAATGATAAAACTCCACTCGAAACACCATTACAATTTGTAGAGGTGCGTGCAATCTCGAGCAGGATCTAGTTGAAACTAATCGCCTCTGCTCGAAAATCAAGTCAATAATAGATAACTTTGAAGTCGTTCAAAGGTACTACTAACTTCACTTATTTTGACTTGAAAAATACAAAAATAATTGTATGAAACTAGATATATTATTTTCGTAAATAGAGGCGGGGGTGTTTAATCGCAGAGCCTCCCACACGAGCTGAGGTCAGCACGGATTCGCGTATCAAGTACTAAGTAAATAAATAAACACGCGTCAGTCGGTCTGTTAGCTCCAAAAAAAAAAACAGCGTTTTGTGGTCAAACACGACTACAGGCGTGCAAGCCTGGAATTCCACTGACGTAAGAGTAATGCAACCTGTTCTCAAAAGTATTGTAGTACCAAAGCTACCCATTTTCCATATGTCACTTTCGAAGCAACATATGATGTTTGTTGACGAAAAATGACAACCACATGAAGTTGTTTAGAAACACTGTTTGACAGAACAGTGGCAGAATGATATCATTGGTACAGCTTTTTATAACTGTCAATAATGACACAAGTTACGCGACACATAGTATGTGCGTCATTTAACTCATGAAGTTCGCAGTAAATTAAATTTTGTCAGTGAAAATGATGAAGGAGATAAAATAATTATTCAAAAAATGATTTAACAATTAAAAACAGTACAGAAAACAGCAGAGCTGAAGATAGCCGATCACGCTTGTGTGTGGAGCCTAAAAAGCAATCGTTAAACTAACTGAAATTTTACCATGTAGAAAATTTAGTTTTTTTTTGTGCATCATCATTAATATCTTATCAAAATAATAACATTTTCTAATATTTTTGTGGAAATATTTACAGCGAATTCATTGCCATTAGCATTCTGACACATTATTTCTAATACAATAAACAATTATTTATTACTAAACTAAACAAATAATCTTCTCTGATATGCTGCATGCAAACTGCTGAGAACTCTAAACGACTAAGTTGAGTTGATTAATAATTTGACTTGAGTGCGACTCGAAATGTGAAATAGATAAAATTGATGGTAAAACCAAATTCAATGTGTCCATCGCCTTAAAAATATACGCTCTAAATTACTGAAACACGTGAATTGCTTTTCAGTAACATTCATAGAAGACACACATGCAATAAAAACGCGACAAAACCTTTTTGAAATACATTTTTTTCAAAACAAGGAAATATTTGTACATTTATATCAGGCTTATTTATGTAGTATTTTTATGAGTGCAGATTTTGACCCCAGTACACAGAAATATCACCATCGCGATGGTATACGAGCGTAAAGAATATATGGCGTGAGACATTTGCAAATAGCAAAACAGTAAACTGACTCGGACGAAAGCGAATGATTTAATGAAAAAAAATGAAGATTTGTACCAAGTTGAAGGAAGGCTTTATTTTGACGAGAAAAATAAACACACATTAAATTGTAACGAGATATGTACTAAAACGCGGAGGTGCGAACTTTATCGTACCGACGCCACGTATCATCGTACGCGGAGCGAGTCTGTTGGGGGGCGCTTGGTCGCTTCTTGCCCCCCGCGCGGGCCCGGCCAGAAGAGAGCCTTCGGGATGAGGTAAGTCGCGGACGCAACGCTCTCCGGTGTGTCGAAGCGAGAGGGGTCTCTCTCGCCGACGCGCGAAACTTCACCCGCGGACCGGTGGGGAGGGGGGGTGAGAAACGAGCGCGGGGGGCCGGTTTTCCCTTTCGGACCGGCAGAGGGGCGGACACCCCGATGACCCCAACTTCCCTACACTTTCCTCGCGCGGCGTGATGGACGACCGCACGAAACCGAATATCGTCTGTGTCGGGGGGGGGGGGGGGGAGGGGGAGGGGAGGGCGACGCCCCAGTTCGGGGCTTCTCTCCGAACTTTCGAACCCCTTTCGACCCCCCCCCCCCCCCCCCCGTATCCCTTCGCCATTCGACGGGAAGAAGCCAAGCTTCCGCGTATCAGCCGCCGACGGCGCCCTTCTCGCGGATCCAGCCGGGAACAGGACGGCAGTACCGCACGACAGCGCTGCTCCGTGTGCCCCCGGCGCGACCCCCGGGGGCTTCGCCGGGGGCCAAGTCGTGAGCGACCCCCCGCGGAGATCGCTATCGCTATCGCCGCGCGACGGCTCTCCCTTTCGCCGCGGCCCGACCTCAACAACTTCCGACACCGGAACAGCCCCGACGTCGCGGCGAACGGTCGCAGTCGATCGACGTCGAAGTCGTCTTCGTCCGGCGACCGACCTTCCGCGTCCGAATCAGCCCCAAGGACATGCTTTACACACGTGTTCCTGTCAGTGGCGTAGCCAGGATTTGTGTATGGGCGGGTGTTAAGAAGCATGACTCCCCCCCCCCCGTATTAAAGCGGGGGGTCCGGGGGGTCCTCCCCCAGGAAAATTTGGATTTCAAGGTGTAAAATAGTGCTATTTTAGCAGTTTTCGGTTCTTAAATTTAAATATTGTAATGGTAAATTTTTTATTAATTTTAATATGAAATTTGTTTGAGTGATGAATAAGAAATTAAATAAAGATTTGGTGCTAAGGGGGGGGGGGTTGAATCCCTAACCGCCCCCCCCCCTGCTACGCCCCTGGTTCCTGTGGCCGGAAGTGCCCATCACAAGGTCTGCACGGGCTGGAAGTGATCGGTTCCGTGTACTACTTCTCATGCACTTACAGGCTAAGAAACGTCGCCATTCTGAAGAGAGAGAGGAAAAATAAAACATTTTGTAGGATGCATACCAGAACCCTTTAACAGTTAACACACTCGTGAAATAATTTACACTATATATTTTAACCTGTATAATATATTCAATGAATAAGTAGATATATTAAAGGTTTTTGACGTGACAACGTCTAATAAATCGATGAACGCCTGCTGCACGCACGAAAACTTGTCCCGTTACGCACATTGTCCCGTTACACTGTGTCCCGTTACGCTCATTGTACGCTTGCGCGCATCTATCTCTCTCCCACTCGATTGGAACAACCATCGATTTGACTGTTTCGATGCACATTAAACTTGAAACACTCCCATTCGTTTCCTACTTTTCCTATCATCATCCTATCCTTAACAGAATAACACAGATTGTAAGAAGTTAAATAGCAAAATGTATAAAAGTTATAGTTAAAATAATCTCTTCGTTAAAGTAATAAACAAATTTTAATTAATGAGTGCAAATAAAAGTAAATTTATCAATTCAATTGGAGATTTAATTTCACTCCTTCTTTGTATCCATACAAAATAGTGATAATTCAATAAAACTGATTCAATTTTATTCATAAAAGTATGCAATCATTTCATCAATGTTTTTTTTATTACGTCACGTTAAACTATCGTCCGTAAACTGACTTTACAGACAACCAAGTTTTTATATAATTTTTAACAAAAACATGCAAACATACTGATCGTGATTTACCAAACAAAGATACATTTAAGTAGAATACCATAGATTTAATGTGTTTGTAATTAAGAATAAAAATTTACTACTTTCAGCTTGGAATTGTTCACGTTTGCACTGCTCTTGTATACCACAGGGTCGCAAGCAGACACTTGGCTGTGCACTTAAATTCGGACACGACTTAAGTCACATCACCCTGGGCCTGTCGACTTGTGTGAATGCACCAAACCAGGTGGAAATCAGAAAGATGAATTTATTTTACTGCATTAAAAGTCATGTGTAATGTAGTAACCAGTAGCATTGATTTAAACGTATAAATTTGTAACTCTGTAATCCATTCAGTTCCAAACAAGATATAAATTTGACTTCGACAGTAAATTATGTGGTAAATAGGTAAGTAAATAATTTTCAACTTAATTACAATGACGTTTGTCCAATATTTGTAAATAAAAATAAAACTATTAATTGAAACATATTTTTTTTTTTTTTTAAGTTTTATTAATGGTATAACTAATTTTTCACGCGAAAGTTTGTATAAGCAGTCAAACTTCTTAAGGCTGACGACAAATACTTTTATATTTTAATGAAAACTTGACTGGGAAAGAGATTAACTTGCTAGCTGAAGAGACACAGACCTCACTATTTAACAGCTAATGTATCTTTTCGGCTTGCGCCTGCTGAACTGAGTGTATGCTTCTCGATATACAGTACGGAAAGTTGGCTGCAAACCTTCAGGCGCTTGCAAATGTACGCTAAAAAAACTTTTATATTATCCTTGCATCTTTTCCGGAATTTTCCAGTTACCTTAAAATATAAAATGTTTTAAATATATATATATATATATATATTTTATCAAAAGGAGTGTTCTCATGGTGCAGTTTTATTCTCTAGTTGCCATCCTTACAAAACTGCAGTGATTTCTGCGCATTAAAACGCCCAGAACTTAACACTAATGCTAAACGTTAATTTAAATTATCTTAGCATATTTTGATTATGGCCAGCTAATAAAATATTCAGCTCTGTTTTAATTTCTTATCGCAGACTCGCTCAAACTGAAGTCTAACAACTCAAGCACCAAATTTTTATTATAGTGGATCACTCAAAATTGTAAATGAAATGCGCTATTAGTTTTGTTTTGTGCGAATTTGTAATGATTGTTATAAATACATATTTAAAATCACAGCTGAAACAATCGGCTTTTCTTGAAAGTAGATACAATTCAAATTTGCATGTTTCTATGGTAAATATTTTAACCCACTGTCGCAATATCACTTTAAAAACTCAACAAATCATTATTACAATAGGAACGAGACAAATAACTACTTATAAATCGGCGCACTCTCACATGGAAGAAACTAAACAATCTGTCATACGACATGCGCGCAAAGCAAGCCAAATTTTGACTACCTTCACAGAAATGAACTGTTAGCTTGTAGGTATATAGTCTAAACGTCGTCCAAAGAGGCGGAGACCACATATTGCACAACGTTGCGGTAAAAAGATTATTTCACACATTTCGGTTTTAAGTTAACTGAATGCTGTAATTAACTGTTTTTATGAAATAAAAATTTCAAATAAGATAAAAAAATATTTTGTTTAATTTTATCTATTCAGTGGGCCTATTTTATGTGGGAAAGTTAAGGCGTGCCGCCATGTTTTACACGTAACTACATAAATACTGTTTTACACATTAGGCACATGCAAGATATTCTAAATAAAAACTATAGCCAAGAAAAACAAAAAAAAAATCTTCAAAAAAACCCTACAAAATTAACAACTCATTAACAAATAAAAACACGATCAAAATTAGCACATAAGATAAAAATGATTTACCTACCAAATGAGATATTAAAAATGGAGTTTAAAAAGTTTGTTCAAACAATCTATCAAATTCTATAATTTAAAAAATAATTGGAATACTTTTAACAGCAAATTTTATAAAAACTAAACAAGACATAATCAACTATAAAAATGCAAGTAAATTTTCTTATAATAATGAATACACATTCACGCATATCACACATTGGTGAGACCACAGCTAAATCTGAGCATCGGAGTTTAGCAAATACCTGCATAATGTTTTCTTGAACACAGAAAGGGAATTTTGAAGACTGATGGACTCGTGTAGTTCATTCCAGACACGTGCAGTAGTCACGAAAAATATTTTGAGTATACAGATGCCATATGTTGGGGGATAAGTAAAGAACAATTTCTCTGAGAACGTGCGCCTATACCATGACTTAGCCGGAGGAAGTGAAACTTGCCAGCAAGATAGGACGGGGACTGTGTCATTAATATTTTCTTAAGGAATAATAGGAAATGGTATTGCCGTCTTTGCAATAGAGAACCACGTTACATGGGTTTATCAAATTAATTTTTTTTTACTAATAAGTACTGCAGGTGTAGTGTGGTTAATGAAAGTAAATATTATTTTTTTGGGGGGGAAGGTATAATAATGGTTATTTTATGCAGAACACTTTGCTATTAACGGAATAACGTGAACAAAGTTTGTAGCAATAAATTAATTATTTGCCAAAGCTTAAACCTAATTCATAGAAACTTTGTATGCCTAAACATTTAATATTTGGATGATAAAGTCTTTCTTCTCGGAAGAAGTAAAACTATGTTTACAATAATAAGATTAAATACTATAATAGAAATAATATAATAATAAAAATGGGTGTTATTATTGTGTCACATCATTAATATATATCTATAATGTAATAATATATGTTCATTTTTGGGAGTATTTTAATATAAAAATGTACGTTGAAACGATATTTCCTAAGTTGAGACCCAGATAAATCTATATTTTAGCGCCCAGAAAATACTGTATTCAGAAAATTTAAACGAAATCAAGAGCTGTTTACGAGAAAAACCTCGTTAAATCGTAAAGGATATGTCCTTATGGATACGCTACAATAAGTAATTATAATATGATAATGTCCGTAAATGCATGCTACAGTAAAAGCTGAATAAATACTTCTGTTATCTACGTTGGCCTTACAAACGGTTCTCTGTGTTAATGTTATTTCTTTTAATGAACAATTAAGTATGATTATCGTTAAAAAAAAAAAAAAGATATCTTTAAAAAATTAGTTTTATATGTAACAAGAACGCTCAAATGAATTCTAAAATAAAAAAGCTGGCGGACATTAGCAGGGAAAGCTTCCAAGAACGCACGTGTCAATTTTTTTCAAGGCCGCGCACGTGCGGGGCGCTATATCTATATGTGTACACGCAATGTCAAGGGCTACGCAGGGGAGCGTATTGATCGAGCGGTCCTACCCAGCGCGCGGGGCGTCACGTTGAGGTAGTTCACAGCTTGCCGCCACGCAGTTACAGAACTCGCCGACAGATGGCAGTCCACGCTAGAGAGCTCGCGACTGGCGGCGACCACTCGAACTACTAGCACACGGGCCAGTTGGGTTTCACAAAATAGTACGTTTATAATTTCTAGACTAAAAAAATTCACCTGACATAACCGTAAATTCAAAAATAATATATTCCTTCATCTTCGTTGAATAATTTAACAGTTTATGTGGCTAGCCAAAATTTACTACTGCTAATAACAGAAATAGAAAAAATATAATTCAATTTTACTAATTAAAATCAATAGCAAAACAAACGTCATGTAGAGATACCTTTGAGTTTTGAGGTGATAATTGCCTTCATCACTAAAATATTTATCAAATACAATTTATAATAAGTACCGTAAGGATGATACAAGAGCGTGCGCAGTTTTACATTTCGGTGGGGGATAAAAGACCATTGCCTGCTGTTTTCTTTCAATTTCTTTACTTTAGTTGGTATGATGAATTAATTTATTTTAATTTTAATAGGATTAGGGGGTCTATATACCACGTATTACCTTACCTGCGTATTCCTCTGGACACTTATTAAAATATACGATGTAATTTGTTTGGATTTTAAGAAAATTGTGTGATCGTATTTTGGGTTGTCAGAAAAATACCCCTTAACTCAAATAAAGGTATTATTTTTTTTAAAAAATGGATGTACTATTTTTTATTTCATAGTGCAACGCCATTTGCACAGGCATATTTCAACCCGTGAACGTGACAAAACTGTTTTTGAGCGTAATTCACGAAAGCTGTCACGACGTTGACTCGTGCTCTGCACGTCAGTTCGACGGGAGATGTTGTGAAAGCTCTCGGCCGGGAAGCGAGGCTGCAAGGGGCTCCCAGAGTCCCGGGTCCCGGGTTCGAAGCCAGGCGTGACGGCGGAGAGAGGGCATCAGCCTTAGCTGGCCCCGTCTTGAGATCACTGCCCGCGCGCGCGCCTGGCGGGGCCGGACCCCGCACGCGCGCTGCGAGCTGCGGGTGGCGGGCCGCCAGGGGCAGCGGCACGCAACTGTCGTCCACGACACGCGACGTTCGCGAGCAAGTAGTAAAGAGTAAGTCCTCCTTCCTCAGGATTTTCAGATGACCTCGAATTATTAAAAAAACTTGGTTGTCTGTAAAGTCGGTTTACGGACGATAGTTTAACGTGACGTAATAAAAAAAACATTGATGAAATGATTGCATACTTTTATGAATAAAATTGAATCAGTTTTATTGAATTATCACTATTTTGTATGGATACAAAGAAGGAGTGAAATTAAATCTCCAATTGAATTGATAAATTTACTTTTATTTGCACTCATTAATTAAAATTTGTTTATTACTTTAACGAAGAGATTATTTTAACTATAACTTTTATACATTTTGCTATTTAACTTCTTACAATCTGTGTTATTCTGTTAAGGATAGGATGATGATAGGAAAAGTAGGAAACGAATGGGAGTGTTTCAAGTTTAATGTGCATCGAAACAGTCAAATCGATGGTTGTTCCAATCGAGTGGAAGAGAGATAGATGCGGCGCAAGCGTACAATGAGCGTAACGGGATACAGCGTAACGGGACAATGTGCGTTACGGGACACTTTTTCGTGCGTGCAGCCGGCGTTCATCGATTTATTAGACGTTGTCACGTCAAAAATAATTCCCCCCCCCCCCCTATTTTTTGAACTGTAGGACAGGAGAGGAGATTGCAATGACGGTCGTCGTTCGCGACAATCCACATTGATGAAAAACAGAATATGTACGCGGATACCTGCCAGATCGTCGACAAAAACAAATACCCGGCTGGAGAAACTGAAATTCCGCACACGTTACCACACGTTACCATAACCAAAATTGTTAATATAAAGGATAGCAAACAATAAGCTGGGTTGGAGGTACCATAAGACTGTCCCTTTTTTTTTTAATGTTGGTTTAGAATATGTACCCTGCATACGCTGGTACTGAAGTCTGGTTACAACTAACTCTCGCAATAGTAGCGTAGCCGAGACAAAGAAATCATAAACTTAAATATAATCAATGCATTAAAAATGAATCACTGTGTCTTTCAATAAAAACTTGGGTAAAAAAAATGTTATATTTTTCGTTACGTCTAAAAAGATTGTACATGTAGGAATTTTTGATCTCAATGAACAAAAATCTTTAAAATCAAGGAAATAAATGGAGTATTTTTGGGAGTATTTAATAATTGGCTGAAATAAATCATTTTAATTTATTCTTTTTGGGCCTGGAGTCGTAAGAATCCTCAATTGATTTATCTTCTCGGAAGGGGATGCAGCTCGGTACGCCACTGAATTCTCTCTTCGGTTTTTTTTTCTGGCGAGGAACGAGAAACAGCGCTACACCCAGCCCAAGCCACTACGCGAAGGGCACGCTGGGGTGAGTCCGCCATATTTAATTAAATCTCTAAAGGGATGAAAAAGGGTTGTAAAGTTTGTATGAAGCAAAATATAACTCAATGACCTACACATTACAAATTATAAGGAACTATAAGACCTACAAAGTTGAAAATTAGCATGTGTATTCCTTTTGCTACGTTCATATCCGCTAATAAATTATTGTTGGTGCTTTCTCTGTCTCCATGGCAACGGCTATTGCATTGCCGATGCCTTCTGCGCCTAGTGGCGACGTATTTTACATTATAATTCTTTACTCACTTTCAGATCTTAATCAACTACCAAAACGGGTTTCCGGGGCGTTAAAGATAAAAAATTTACCGCTTTTAGAGTAGATGTCCTACAGACTTGTAAATTGGCAAGGATGTTCTTTAAATTACATACAAATTAAATGAGCATGGGGTTTCCCTAAAAACCAGTCTCTAAAGGCGGGTTGTGGGGACGTTAAAGATAAAAATTTCCCATTTTTTCAAGTATATGTCCAAAAGACTTGAAATTCAGAAGTGATGTTCCTTATATTACATATCCATGAACGGAGGACGAGGTTTTCCTAAAATCAGCTCCCAAGGGTGACTGGGCCCGAGCAACCACGGGTCGGAAGCGGCTCGTCGGTTCAGAAGAAAGCAGACCTCGAGCTCACCACCAGCCTGTCTACCCACGGACGACGCGCGACGCAGGTAAAATTAGTCCGCCCTCGAACCTCCGCCGAGCCCAGGGAAATGCGCTCGGGGGAAGGAAACCAACGACGTCGTCTAAAAGCGTCCCACCCCTCGCGGAAGGGGATGTTGCCCCGGATCTATATTTGGGGGAGGACGGCTCCAGACGCCGGCTGTCGCGCCGCGTCGCTCACCTGCCCTCCCACCCCTCGTCGGCCCACCTCGACGCAGGGGTGGCAACGCAAACCCACCCTCGATCTGCGCACATTTACAGACCCGCGACGACGACGACGCCACAGCTGGTCCAAGCTTAGTTCGACGTTTCTGGCGGTCCCGCGACTGAGTCTCGGTCTTACGAGTCGCGACATCTTAGCTCTCGGCATGCGGCACTTGCTACGAGTAGTTCTTAAAAAATGGAACGGAAGTCACGTGGAACGGAAAAGTGTAACCACAGTCCTGTTAACTGCGGCGGAACAGCAAGAACCAAATTTCACAAAAGCCAAAGGGAAACTTTATAGTATTGACTGTTAAATGAATTTTAACAAGAAGGGCAGTTTTTTTGTTAAAATTCCTTGCCGAAAATCAGGTACAAAACCGGGGTTTAGTATTTTTTTTTTTCAAGTCTTTTCGTTTTTTTCTTCCGGAGCCGTTTCTTTACGCAGTTTAAAAATTTTTCTCTGCTAATCAATGATTCCGTAGTCGACGTTGCTGCTCCGGCAGAGAATTCGAGCGGCATGTGCGGAATACACGCGAGACTCGCGTCGAGAAATGTAGTTGAAAACACAATTTGCGTATATTTAGCACGTTTCGAATTATTTTAAAAAATTGTACGTTAAAATTCGTGTCCGAGTTTAGTATTATACGTGTATTGGCAACATGAGAACACATGAATTTGCAAGTTACCAAGTTCAGTAGCTATACCTCTCTGAAAGTCCTGAAACACTCACTCACAGTTTTTTTTTACATTGGCTTAGTCATTTGCGACACGTGAAGTTAGCAACAGTCCCACCATACAGTAAAAAAGAGAACATAAAGTGGTGTTTGTTTCAAGTCCTGCCCCCGATTCAAATATGACGCGAAATTACAGTGTCGCTACCCACAGCTTCTACGCGCAGGGTTCTGAACTAACATAAAACGAGGCGTGTCCTGAAAGTAAGTACAGTTTGGTCATTAAAAAAAATAAACTCATGAAAAAAAAAGGTTTTTACTAAGCGCCTGTACTTAAGCTGCACACATTGCGTATTCGAGGTCCATGTCGCTGATGGCTGAGTCATTCGTTCCAGTCCCAGGCGGGATGCTTCTATGCAGAGCAGTAGCGGATCCAGAGGGGGGGCTAAGGGGCTCAAGCCCCCTCCAAAAGCATCTGGGTCCACTATTGTTTTAGTGTTTGCCTTGATAAAGCCTAGCCTCAGCTGGGTCAAGCCCCTCCCAAACCAAAATCCTGGATCCGCCACTGATGCAGAGGGGTTAAATAAACTGGTAGAGCAATGCGAAAAGTGCTTTGAAATTAATGACGACTATGTGAAAATGTGGTGCAGATATGTAGTAAAATAAAACTTTCAATAAAAACCTTTTTTTATCATGAGTTAATTTTTTTGATAATTTCCGTACACGCCTCGTCCCTTCTCATAACTAGAGTTAAAGATGGGTACTGCGCTGCATGAAACTCAGCTACATAAGAGAAATAGGACACAAAATTTCAACTTTTATTTTTCCTTTAAAAAATACGCAAAGAAAATTCTACGTACTCGCACTAACATATCGGAATGTTGACAAATGTTTATTGCGATCAAACGGCATTCAACTTGAAATTGGTTCTAAATGAAACGTGTATTCTTTACCTCTGCAAAACCGTTACGTTGGCTGCCAACGCCGACGGTAGCCTTATGTGCCGCGAAAGATTCAAAATTGTCAATATAAAATACAATAGGTATAGATGACACGAACTTTGTACTTTAAAGTCTAGCATGGATCAAGTTTAGATATAGATCAAGTTGAGAGAAGCTTTCTGGTACCCGACTGTGGTGAAAATAGTTAACTGAAAAAAAAAAAAGATAATAAATACACGTTACGATGATGACCCAGCAGCAAGTAATTTTCATTCAGGAAACAGAGGCACAAAAGTAAGCGGTAGTGTTTCCTAGTCAAACAGGATTCTTTTTTTCCTCCGGGCATGTCGCTGTTGGAAAAATCTTCCGTCCCTTTTTCCGCCCAGGGGCTGAGACGGGTGGTTTCAGGGCGCGAGCTGCAGACATCCCGGACATGAAAACAGTTTCGCTGGACGCTGCCATCAGAAGGTTAATTGCGCATGCTCAGAAGGTTGGGGGGGATCAGGCGGTTCCGCTCGATAGTGCGTGCGCGCGTACGGATTAAAATAAAGAGGTAGCTGCAGGAGGGTGGGGGGAGGAGGGGAGGGGGGTCGTGCAGTGCAGTGCTTGAACTCGGAGGGGTCACACTCCCCCCCCCCCCCCTCTACACCCTCCTCCTCACCAGTGGCAAGGGGCCCTCCCGGCCCGTATATCAAAGCCGGCCCCGCCCCCTAACAATAACAAGAGGGAGCGCGCGGGCCACGCGGCCCCCGGGGGGGGGGGGGGGGGGTGGAGGGATGCTGGGTAATGTGACGAGGGCGTGCTAGTTATCCGAGCGAGGCAGCATACCTCCGCTGCGCCGCCGCGGCCGCCGATACACGCACAGCAGTCGCCTCTACTTCCACAGAAGATTCATTTTGGGGGAACCAGTTGCCAACAAACAAGCTTGTGAGGCTGAAAAAAAGATATATTGTACTTTCGCACAAAGCGTGTCCAAAATTATATTAAATACGTTTTTTTTTCGAGTAGCATGGAATGGGGCTGACACTTACAGGCGCCGACTGCCATACCAGAGGAACAGACTAAAGAGAGCACTATGCTATGTACGTTTCTATGCTCATTTTCGTTCTTCTCTTTGTGCGATGATTCGTCCCCCCCCCCCCCAAAAAAAAAAAAAGACCCGAGGGAGACACATGAACGAAAAAATAAGAAAGAGAGAGAGAGCCTGCGTATGTTTCAGAAAATAGATACAGGTATCCTATTCGGTCAGATGTGAATGCCTTGAATTTTATAGTTTCTACCAGTGCGCTCGCGTTCCCCCTTGTTCAACCAGCAGCGTAGAGAGCGATGCATTTCCCGCATAGAGCGCTACCTGTTATGAATTTCATAATTCGTTAAGAGATTTGGCGTGAAAAATTGTTTGAAGAAACCGTAATACACAGTTTTTCTTTATGGTGTATTACAACAGTGAGTAATATTTATTGCTAATTAATCATTATTGACTGAAAAATTATTATCGATATCCTGGGCAGTTCTTTTGACGTGAGTAATAATTTTGTTTTTCATGTTTGTTTAAAAAGTAGTCTACTTTCTCTTCTCTATCTCCCTCTCTCTGCTGTTTTACCCCTTACGATATACTTACGAGTCAACGTTTGAATTACCAAAGAAGTTTTACTTCTATCACGTGTACTTAGTTACCCGCGATCTGTGATAAATCTGAAACTAAAGCAATAGTTTATGACTTCGCCACCATTGATGATGATGATCAGGTGAGCGTTCCGGAATAAGGTTTATAAGCCCAGCCTATAACCACGTGGATGCGACCAAGACGCGACTGGGGGGGAGATGATCCTGCGACGGCTTCCCGTTGCCTATACGCAGTTCACCGTCATTTGAACCGCGGGGAAACAAAGGTAACATAAGAACGGCCAAATGCCGCTTGAACACGACCGGACGTACTGAAGTCCAGACGGCGCGAGCAACCACCCCCCCCCCCCCCGGGCCACACCACCAGGTGGACTGGTGACGTCAGCGGCGGGCCCCCCGCGCGGTCAAGGCCCTGCTATCAGCGTCAACAGTCACGCCGTCATGGCAACACGCGACCGCTCATCGAAGGCCGCTGTCGGCTCAAGGTCCGGCAGTCCGGAGGGGGGGGGGGGGGGGGGGCAATCGATTGTCGAACCACCCACACATAAAAAAAACAATAATAATTTTGTACTTGTACAAAAGGTTCCTTTGGAAACAAGTTACCATGCAATAGTTTTAATAATACAAAAAAAATATATATGTAATAACTTCATACAACACATGGCTATGGTTATTTTTTTCGTATATACGAAAACGTTTTTTTTCGATATAATAGCCTAAACAGTATTTCTTACGAAAATTGGCGCATAACCAGAGATTGTTTAAATTAATGTTTTTTTTTAGTTGAGTGTTATTGAGGCAGTAATAATAATTTTTTTTTTTTAAATTTTACTTGAAGATATTTCAAATCTATGTGAATATAAACTTTTTTTTGTTGACTATGTGTTTTAAAGAGGATGTAAATATGAGTGTAGAAGTAGGGCATTGATGTTTTGTTTAACAATTATTCTGTTGAATGTGTAACGCCTAGCAGTTTGCTAATAAGTTAAACCCCGTAGTAAATAATCCTTTTTTTGCTGATTACTAATATCGATATATCGAAACGAGCCGCTCATGCAGACGAGTTGCGGTCGTTGGTGTCCTTGGGTCGACCTCCTGGCGGCTGATAACAAATATGTGGGGCGCAAGGCTGAACGTGAAGGATGCGTTCATCGATGCTACGGGATGAACAACACCACGCCGTTCACCCTGGCAACCGGGCGAGGCCAGTGCATTTGCTCGAAAACAACTGTATCGGTACCGAACACTGTTCGCGTTGATACTGGGTTCGGATTCTTACCCAGGCATTTGTGCTTTGTGTTTTGTCCCCGTACCTACAATGGTTGAAGTCGTTTGCAAAATCGTTCCCTGAAAAGCTTTCCAGTATTAACTGCGCACATTAACAAGCACAATAAACCCAAAATAAAGTCCAATAATTAAATATTCGATTAACTTTTCTCATGGTTTTAAAAAAATTGTGATTGAATGAAACATATATTAAAATATAAAATTATGCGCCAATTCACGTAATAAATACTCAGTATTATCTCAAAAAACATATTTAATTTATGCAAAAATAACCATTGCCTGTGTTGTCTTTCTAGTAGTATTACAAACTTTTTCTTGGTAACTGATTTCCAAATGAAACATTTTTAAAAGTACAGAATTTTTGTTTCTGTGCACAATGCGGGAATGTGACTGAAGTGGAGTGAAAATTGGCCCTCTAACAACTGATGCCCTGCGGACTCACGTATTAGAATATTTAAAAACTTACATGGTTTCGTGTTTAAAATTTTTCTGGGTTGACTTTTATCTGTCAATCTAAATACCTCTAATTGGAAGTTTTAAAATTGGTTATCCGTCTAAAAAAGAAATATCTGAGATTTGTCATACTTGATACTTGATCTGAGTATATCTTCTTATTTATATTTATTGTGTTCTGAAAGCCTCTCGCTAGCTTAAGACTGAATTAAAAACTAGTCACACTTGCAAGGGACGAGGTTGGGAGAACGTAACTCAATTTTAGCTCACTGTAGTCAAGTTCGCTGATTTCTGTAGGCAGAAATAAAATGTATTTTTTTTTACCTCATGATTGGATACACTAACAATTCCCAAAAGTTAACGCAATATTTTTTCACGTTACAGATGGTGTTTTTAAGTATATAGTCTAGTTACAAAGGCATTTCGCCCTAAACAAACACGAACTCATGTGCTAATCTGAATATTAGGAATTAATCTCAAAGAGCCATCTTTGTCAACGTCTGCATAAAATCTAACCTAAACATAGCCTGTCTTGCACCTATTCCAAACTGATACAATATTAAATTAATAAACGCGTGTCTGCAATCACCCCGTGAACCAATTTCAGGAATTTTTCAACACATTTTAATGATATTTTATCACAAGGGATATTTTGTTTTCAAAATATAATAAGCAAAACCAAACGACAGGAAATGTTACGAAATTGAAACTAATGAAACTAATATTAACAGCCTGTAGTGAATAGTCTCGAAATATATTTATCTATTGTCCGATTATAACTGAAGTGCGGCGTCAAAACACGAAATGCTGTTGGAAAATGAAGTGCACACGTTACTGTTTATTCGGACATTCACCACGAATGAAGGCGATGAGAATCGGCCTCGCGGACTGGAAGGCTTCTCCGGCGACGTGTGCGCGCAGGGACGGGTAAAAGTTGGCAGCCATGCAAGAGCCGGCAGGGGTGGGTTATACTCCCCCGCGCGGCGCGCCAGACCAGGGGGTTGCCATGGCTACGGGCGAGGGGCCGGCCAGCCACGCACCGCCGTGCACTGTCCGACTGCAGGTGCGTAAGCGCGATCCGAGACGGTCCCCAGCTCGGGCGAGACTCTATTGTTTCAAACCCGGGACAAAAAAATAAAAATAAAAACGTCCGCGCGTATACTCTTGCAGTCCATTCACGGTTACCAACAGTTAAAAAAAAAAAACTGATGCGTATCTGCCACGCGCGTAAGGCGTGAAACTTTACACATCAGTAATCCACAAAAATTTTCAATACTTAACATTAATGATGAAACTGAACGATAAAGTACACAAAACTAGCAAAAAGTATTACAGTTGTTTGACTCTTTACTTTATTCGTTATTTCCCCTCTGCCCTCGAGCGCCCCACTTCTGAACGTTGCATTTTTCGTTACGCTCTGATGAGTCATCGCCTCAGCTTACCTTACCGAGGTGTACATTAGTTTCACTTCAAAAACTATTGCGCGCATTTACTTTCAGCCCATTCACTCATAAACTGGGAATGAACGCTCTGGTAAGCAAAGAGTTGAGTCAGCAACATTTTCAGGAAAAGTTGTTCCTCGACTGAATGTTCAGTGAAAAGTTTGTGCGTTCGAGTTTGGTGGTTTACTTTATTTTGCGTACATAATAATAGTGTTTTATAACGCGATAGCAACATTTTAAAATATTACCAACATTTTCGTCTTGCTCGACGCTCAACCTGCAGGTCACTGGGGTCTTGGAAATACCAGTCTAAATATTCAGTCTAAAAGTACATCTCGAACAGGGCGCCCTATAGAGTGAATTTAAGAGTGAACCAGTTTTAGTCGCTAAGTTACACGCAGAGATACAAGTAGTGTAAAACGTTCCTTTTAACTACTTCTAAACATTTCCGTATGCTCTCTCGTTACTACTTGCTTTTTCAAAAGAAATTCTCCTTTTTCTCAACCCATTAAAAAACTTTTTTTTTGTATTTAACCAAACCCAGTATTTAGAATTTTAACATTACATACCATGGCACTGAGTCTAGATTTTGCTATTTAGTTAAAATTTATTATTCCACGTGTTGAAATCGATTATTGTTTGCTGGTGACTGCAGGCTAAACAATACCTAACTACTTGGTTTTGTTGTCATTTATGCCCTGTCATAAATGTCAGAAAATATAAAACAGAGAGGGAAAGCATGTATTCAAGAGTACAGGCATCAGTTTAACTTACGAAACACCTCTATGTGATAGTATTGTTTAGTCTCTTCTCTAAAGTCAATTCGTTAGTCATCGATTTTTAGTAGCCTAAAATAATTTCAGCACGGAATATTTTACGCTCCAGAGGGATTTGCAGAATACCTTAAATACGATTATTATTTTTTTTTAAGATTCCTTAGGTATCAGAATAAACTTGAAGCCCAAGTGCTTTGGACACGCTTTGAGTGCATTAGGGCATTAATAATAACGGAGAAGTGTTTACATAGTTATGCGTAACATACCTTGGTATCGGCCAATTAGCACTCTAAAAGACTTATTTACAAATATAACTATTCAGTCTAGCCTGAGTAAAACGAATTCGCGAAATATTCGTGGCTATAACCATTATTTTGTAAACACATCTCCAACGCAAACACTAACCGGTAGTTACGTAACATGTGCGTGGGAACAATGGACACAGCTAATGTGCGTTCCAGTAACTAAACTATTTCCCAAGTCACTGACAAGTTCTAAAATAAAGTTATATTAAACTGAAAAAAACTTGCTTGAAAAATTTAATCATTAATATACATACAAACAACCAGGTGAAAAGGCTTGTCTATGGATACATTTCTTGTGGAAATAACTAGGGACCGGAAAAATTCGCTTTTTCAATGACAACTCAGATGGACTCCGTAGTCATCTGTATACTTAGTCAAATGCCAGATGTTCATTGGCTGCCGATTGGTAAGATGTCTCAACTTATCAGCCTTTGATTCGGCAATTCTTTAGTTTAGGGTTTCGCATTGGCCAAGAGTGTTCAAATATTAACAGTAGCTTAGAGGTATACACATTTGAATTTTATCCTATCACTAAATTATCTACAAAAGACTTGACCGTAACCAGGACGGAAGAACTGCAGATTCTTCTCAAGAGGAACAACTGCATGGATTCCTCCATTACACGAGAACCGTTGTTTAGTACTAAATGTTCACTATAGAAGAGTCATAGATATATTAAAGCACTGGATGCGTGGCGAAGGTACACATTCGCACATACGCGGGGTTTATGTGTTACCTAGTCGTTGGAAATTAGAATGGCAACAAGAGCTTAAGGAAACACAGAGCAATGTATAACACATATTTAGTACGGCATGTACAGAGATTTATTCACACATTATACAAACACATATAATCCTCATACATTAATATAAATTTTCTTATTATGTTGGCTGTTACACATTACTGCTACAATTCATGTTCCAGAGATTACCAACAAAACACCTGAAATAAATTTATACAAAATTACGTACCATTCACTACTTTTTAAACATTTTCTCATAACCACACGAATTATTCCTCAATAAATAATTCTAACTGGACCCTTTTCTTTTAGTTATAATTACAAATTCTTTTTAATACAAAATACTTAAACCTTCACTTACAGATCAAAATTAGACATTGTTTTAACAGTACCAGAAACTTAGGAACGAGATATTTCTAACACAATTTAAATTTCAACACTTCTCCCCAAATAAAATTGGCTAAAATCTTCAGTGTCGTTTAAGTGATAGCGGCGAGTGTTTTTTTATTTCCGTTGATCCTTGACCTGATCACCCCAGTCGGACCGGAAACATCGACGGAGCGAATTTCTTTATTCTACCTCTGCCGCCGTGCTGATTCCCTGATACTTGCACATTTTCGCCGGCTCTTAATTCACACTATTTGGTAATAAAACGAACACTATACTAGTGCAGAGAATTGGAGACAAATCACCTAACATGCTGTTGCTTGAAATTATTTTAAAACAGTTTTTCATTAAAAATTTACCTCCTTGTTTATGTTCATAGGTAGTCTTAAACGCCACGACTGATAGTCCCGCTAATGCCACTGCACTACGCCCTTAACGTTTTAATCAAGTAGTAGCACCTTTTATTTTCACCGTATTAATAGAACGAGAAAATATATATTTTTTTAAAGTATTGCTGAGCAGAACTCTGTTATGCTCCTAGTCGCAAACCACTTCATGACCCTCGGCGGAATTTTCTATGTTCCCCTTGGTCATTTTACTGCAAAGTCCGACACATACTTTTTACTTCCAAAGTCCCGTGCCAACTTGCAAATTGTTACTGGGCTACCACTGAATTATTACCAAGTCCGTAACTGACTTGTATAATTTGCGGCCTCTCTTACCGCCTTTTTCGGGATCCGTGCGCATCTTGAAGACCTCAGCGGGCAGCCTTTCGGCGTCGATGATCGACGGTGCGGGTCGTGGTCACCGCATTATTCACGCAGCCGGTTGAGAGAAGACTCTGTGGAACTCGTGCTAGCAGCCTGCTTATATACTCGCTGCGCTCCATACTAAAACAGCGAGGAATATTCTGGACATCCTGAATCGGAAACGCGGCTCGGAAACTTCCGACCACGTCCATGTGCTCCGATCAAAGGCGATTCGGCACGAGTGGACCCGAGGATCTGCTATCCAACGCGCATCAATTGAAATTCGCGCGCCGAGTCCGTGCAGTGTATGGCGGGTGGTATCCCACTAGCCCGCAGGGGCGAGTTTCCTCGTTACGCAGTACCAACCTGCGTAACATATGTACAGCGTTTTCTCGAGTGAAAACAATACCTAAAAAAAACACAAAACACATATTGCATATATCTGCTCTCAGTCTCGCTCTAAACGTCATTTACTCCTTTTATTAACGCGATATAGTGGGCAGGACTCATTTCTGCCATCTAATAAAAGAGCTACAACTGACATGCGCAACAACCAACAATAGTGATAGTTTATACAAAAACGCTTAACAAGACAGTTTCCAATACCGAGTCACGGGAAGAGAACAACAAAAAAATCAAATAAAGGCATACATTTTTCTGGAAACTGATGATTTATAGCTAAAATGTTTTACTCCAGTACAGTCTGCAAGCCACTGTGACCTCTTCTTCCTCCTACACTTGGATTATGTATTACCTTAAATTATTTAAATTAAATAATTTCTACTTCAGCGAAAAAATTTGAATAGTTTTGTAGAACTTTGTTCAATTAGACATCATCCAGGCGCTTGGCGTGCTATCATAAACACTTTCTTTATTTTTGACGTGACAACGTCTAATAAATCGATGAACGCCGGCTGCACGCACGATAAAGAGTCCCGTAACGCAATTGTCCCACTACGGATGTTCCACTACGGATGTGTCCTGTTATGCTCATCGTACGCATGCGTGGCATCTCTATTCCACTCGATTGGAACAACCATCGATTTGACTTTTCAATCATATTTTCGTCGTTTGAATTATTAATATTATGTAATTTAACGATCGTCCACCGATTTTCAGCACAATCGGTACGGGTATTTAAAAGTAATGTTGACTATTCAAATACGTTTTTAACGAACAATGGTGTTTTACAGTTACACATAATAATTCAAATTACACCCGGGATCTTTTGCACAATGTTTTAAAAAAATATTGTAACACATTATAAATAAGTTTGGTGTATTTGGGATGCGTATTTGTTATAAAATCTGAAACTATTATTTCAAATATGACCTCGTGGCCATGCGGTTATCATCGCTGACTACCAATGCAAAGGTTGACGGATCTAATCCTCGCCGCCGCTATACTTTCATTTTTGTACTTGTAAAAATAAATACGGCGCACGCGACACTACAAAAGTAATAAACATAATTGAATTAATGAATAAATGTAAATTTATCAATTAAATTGTAGATTTAATTTCACTCCTTTTTATCCATACAAAATAGTGATAATTCAATAAAAAGATTCAATTTTATTCATAAAAGTATGCAGAGGTAGATTTTATCATACTAAAGATAGAAAAATTAAAAAAAAATTACTTCCTCAAAGAATAACATATTTAAGAATGGTGTTTTACAGTTACACATAATAATTCAAATTACACCCGGGATCTTTTGCACAATATTTAAAAAATATTGTAACACATTATAAATAAGTTTGGTGTATTTTAAATGCGTATTTGTTATAAAATCGTGTTATAAAAACGAAATAATATTATTCCCCTACCTATCTACGGTGACGGATATGGTTTATGTTAGAATTGACTAAAGAATTATGGTTATTCATATAATTTATGATAGATATTTAATTACAGTTTATTTATATGAAAACTTGTTCATAATTATATTTAAACTTTATAGCTAAACACCAGTTTTTAAAATTAATTACAAGTAATCCAGACGTGAACTGTTTCGTCGACTGTTTATAAAGTGAGATTAAATTTAATGTGGTTTTCATTGCTTATTACAACAACAATTTCGGCAATAAAGGCTAATTATTCTTGCATTTTAAAAATCCGATTACTAGTATAATTTCAAGTATTTATTCTTTTATTATTAAAATAAAAACGATTCAATTTTATTCATAAAAGTATGCAATCATTTCATCAATGTTTTGTTATGACTTTGTCACGTTAAACTATCGTCCGTAAACCGACTTTACAGACAACCAATTTTTTTTTAATAAACGACTGGTTCTGCTGCAACTTCAAAAGCGTACAACAGTCTTGGGAAGCACTTTAAATAATACGCCGTATGCAAGTTTTCAGCTCATTTTTACGTGAAGAATCGGCAGCCCAAGTTTGTCGATAGAATTCAGACTCGCCATATTTTATATGCATTACTCACCCTACACACATATTTATATGTACACTTATTACATGGAGTGGTTATTTTGGAGGGGAACCACAGACGTGTTTCCTCACTGGCTGAGTCATAAGCGAAACGAGCTTTCTGTCGCCGATTAGGACCAATATGAGACATGTATCGAAGCCAACATGAAGGAGTGAAGTGTCCCCGCTATGTAACCACATGCAGCTACACTGTGCTAGGAAAACTAACGTAAGCTGAAGATAAGTTCTTCGCCACAAGGTCAGCGCCCGGAGCGCCGCAGGGACCCACAATTCGCTGCGGACGAAGGTTCCAGCTCTATTTTCGCCTCGCCCGGCGCATATCGACAAAGCGTCGGTTCACACCGAGGGGCAGAAGTTTCCCCCGGGCCCTAGGAATACACAGGCCGGTGCGCGACCGGATGAGGGGGGGCGGGGGCGGGGAGGTTAAAGCGAGGAAAGGGGGAAAGAGAGAAGGGAGGGTGGGTTTGGGGGAAGTAACGAAAAAGAGAGGGTGGCTCACTCCTGTTAGGGGCTGGAAACGCAATCAATACAATATAAAGCGAGGGGAAGGGTTTGTCCCTGCTTTGACTCGCGTGTCTAGGGAGCGGCGCGCGCCGGGCATAGCTCAGCATAGGTAAGGGGGAGTACAGTTCTGGCCACAAGATCCCACCCCCACCCTTTAGCCGACCCTTCTTCGCGCTCGGTGCTGCCAACTGTAGCGCAGGAACCCTCTCACGACTGTCCGCCTATTTTTTTTGACGGGATCTTACAGTTTATTAAACGCGTCCAGGATTTTTTTCATCAGAGAGAAAAAAAAACTTTATAAACGCTAACTAAGTATGAATACCCGAGTTATTCTAAATACACGACATTGATCTAAATAAGACCCTACCATACCGACAGACAAACAAAGCGGAATGAACTCGGACAATATATTTCAGTGCATAATAATTATTGTTACCAATCATTTTAATCAGTTACAAAAATTTTAGCAACAACACAAAAAATCTAGTAAACAAATTTATTTTCTGTTTTATCATGTAAAAATTTTAATTACTGTGTTGTGGCAGAACTATCCAATACAGTTCCCATAACTCTGCCTGCGCAGACGCAAAAGTATCCTTGAAAATCGGAAAAAAAATTTTGTTTCAAACATAACACAAATAACTTTGCTCTTTTTTGGAGTTATGTAAAGCCTAACGCCCTCATGAATGTGTAGAGTTATCCACAGAACCACTTAGTCCACACTTTTTCTGGACTAGTTAAACACTTGACATCAGTTGGCAGTTATTGGGTATCTCATTATCATTTTGTCTGCAACAATAAAATTTTTACTCCTAAGTAAAACAAAGTATCATATTTTCAAGAAATAGTTTTTTTGGTTACCAAACCACTTTCAACTAGCACGAAGACGTATTTTTTAGCCCAACTTTAATTCCAATACATTTATAGTTTTACTTTCTGAATACAGAAAGTAATAACTGGTTTAGAATTTATACAGGCAGACAAAGCAGATTCTACAGCCCTTGAATCTGTTTTAATACAAAAACCGCTAAACCATAAAAAAAAAATGCGTAGTAAGTACCGACAAATCCGTTTTTGAAAATTGTTTTCTAAAAATGGACATTAATATATTTTCATTATGAACTAATAAATAGTGAAGCAATAAATGTTTTAGTCAACTAAAATGTTTTCAAGAATAGATCAACCTGGTCACATTTCTATTTCTATTTTGTCAAGAAACCTTATGTACTAACAAGGTTTAAGACCTTGAATAAAAAGTTGGCGCCTTTGTTTATAGGCAAGTTCTAAACACGTCCGGTTAGCGGGCTTGCATAACCGCCACGAATCAGGCGAAACCGGCAAAGAGAGATACGTTCGTTTTACTTATTTTGCTTAAAATAAATTCATTTCACACTGTAACTACGTAAAGTAAACGTAAAAGTGTATTCAAGTAGTAAAGTAATAAGACACTAAGCTTTTTAACACCTCTTCTACCACAGTTATCATACTCGACAAAATGGCGCCGGGTACCTTTATTTCAGAAAAAAATAAATTATACATATTGCAAACGATACATGAAAGGAAAATGAGACACATCGAAAAAATTGGTATTGGAAGAAAACTTCAAGAGTGATGAACCTACAATATAATGCATTTAAACGATTAATTTCAAAGTAATGACCTCTTCTGGATTCACATTTATAAAATCAGGGAAATTATGTAATGGAATATCAATAAATAGAGCAGTATTTTATTAAATAGAAACTATGTCCCATCGTTGGCTCACGATGAGTCATTAGAACTGTCCAAGCCATTAATGTAAATAATGATACGTGCGCTTGTTTACATTTGCTATTCAAACTTCCTTCTGATTTTGTTTCAAACTTTTATTTTTAAATTTAAACTTGACGCAGTGATTTGTTTAATAAATTATATAATTCTTTAATGTATGCTATTTCAATACCTCGACATTTGCTTACTGTGTCCCAAAACACTTTATAAAATTTTATGTTTGGTTCTCGATGTCAAATAAATCGCTTATTGTTGGGACCAACTATTTATTCATAAATGTAAGAAATTAGCAAAGCAATGGGAATTCTAGCATAAACAGTGAATACGAGCTTTCAACAGTGTCTCCGAGTTCGTCACGTAGCAGTACCAGACTATCATTAAAAAAAACCCTGCAAAACTCGCGTTATTTTCTGGTACAAGGCTAGACTCCATATACTTGTACATGGAAGCTTATGGCTGGATCATATTGACTTCTTCTCCTTCACAGCGTGTCAAAATATACAAATATCAATTTAAAATGCATTTAAAAATTATAATGGTGTAAGTTATAGCCTGCATGTTAGTAGTTAGGAAGTTGGTGTACGCAATATTTAACCATCGAAGTTCATACGAATAGCCAAAAGGCTTTTTTGGTTATAAAGAATATTAAATACGATTTCTTGCTGATGAGTTGCTGACATCTCTGATTATCCGTACTCACTTAATGATAGTACATATTTTCACGATTCTTCATAGCGAGTTACTTTTACGCTTTTCAATACACTTCTAGCGTTAGCATCTATACCTACATAGGGATCGTAATAATTCGCGTTTTCAGTTACCTCTAGGATAGACTCCACAGTCATCTGTATACGGAAAATGTCACCTGTTCATTGGCGGCTGACTGATAAGAAGCCTCAACTGGGTAGCCTGTGATTCGGTAATTCTTTAGTCGACGGTTTCCCATTGGCCAATATTATTCCCTATAAACTGTTCGCCAATGACGGAAGCAGCTCATTGAATTTTTTTTCCATCACGAAATGAATCTGCTAATTTTTCCGGTCCATATGTATACAACTAAGGTTTATTTTGCTAGCCACAGTGACTTGAACCTTTAGAAAGGGCACCCACTAACACCTCCGCGCCTCAGTAGATGCGGCGGATGTTTTTCGGACGGTCCGTACCGCCGGCCGAGGGCTGCTAGTGAAAGCGAAGCGCTTGCGTGCGTATGCGCGCGCGTGTGTGTGTGTGTGTGTGTGGGCGCGGGCGGGCATGCGCGCCGCGCGGAAAGGGGCGTGGCCTGATTGGAGGTCAGGGACCCACGCGGCGACGCGGTCGATCGCCGTCGGCGGCCTTCGTTCACCCTCCCCCCCTCCCTTTTCCCGGCTCCACCCCTTAACCCTGGCCTCCGCAGGGTTGCCTGTTTGCCAGCCAGCCTTAAAGCCCGGCGCACGCGAAGGGCGGGTTGCGCTACGCGAGGTTACGAGCTCCTCGTTGTGCTGATTCATTTGCCTCGCCGCCAGACTCTCCGAGTGTAATGCCAACATTTGCTGCTAGAGTAGTAGTATTTTATTTATTTGATATTTTATTTTGCCTGTCTTCACTTTTCAATGGTTTGTGTATGATTGCTTGGATATCCGCGTTTAAACTTCATATTTCTTCCCCCCCCCCCCCCCCCTTATTTCTTTTCTATAGTTATATTGTTCGTGTCTGTATTTGTTTTATACTTGTATCGAGCCAGTCTATTTTGGACTATGTCTGTTGACAGGCGCTTAGTAAATGTATGAATAAATATGCCATTCTTAAAGTTGACGAAAGGAATTAATTACTTTTCTCACAATTAGCGAATAGTTTATAAAGATTTATATTGTTACTAACGCGGGAGACAAGGCCGCGACGCGCGCCAGGTACCTGAGTGGCCTCGCCAACCCCCTGCCCCCGCACCCTCCTTCGTCGGAGCTGTCATATATCCCTAAACGGCCTGGGAATCCCGCGGGCCTACTGAGGCCACAGCGTGGAGTGGCGTGAATAAGCGCCGCTGTTCTGGATGCTTAGAGCCCGGAATGACGCGACACGTCACAACCACTCCAGTCGGTTCCAGAAAGACTGTCAAGGATATAAAAGCGGCGACGCCGGCCTCACAGGCAGTTGAGTTCCAACAGGCGAGTGGAGTGAAGTGCTAGTTCGGCGAGGAGGACGAGAGACCCTCCTTTGCGAGTGGCGCGACGCGGAGCGACGGGACCGCGCGTGGTGTGACCGAGTGGCGCGACTCTGTGTGTGTGGACAGGCGCGAGGTAAGGGGCGAACCACTGTTGAGCCTAGCTCCAGTGAGGAGTGCGAACTGTGGACTTGACAGATACTTAATGATTTGCGAACATACTTTAAGTGTGGTGATTTAATTAGTAATATAAATATTTGTAACATGAAACTGTATTAAACTAATTGGGATATCCTTACGAACCCGTTTATCCCACTCGTAACAATATGCATGTGGTAAAGTCCCGAAAAAAGAATTGAGATTGAAAAACATTTCTTTTAACAAAGAGATAAACGAAAGCGACTCTAAGTATCTATAAATGCACACCACTTGTCGCGGAACCTCAACTGATGTGAACGAGTTGCAGTTTTACCTGACTTGAGTATGCGACACTCGTTCCTCGCGTCGGTGAGTGGCCAGTGATCTCGCTTAGTGCAACTTACCCTCAGAAATACTTTACCATGAGTGGAAGCAAATGCTCTAAACATGTTAATGCAAAAATGGCTAATTTAAGCAATTTTATTTTTAAAAAAACTTTCAAACTGCTTCAGTTGTGTACTCCCTTGTAGTGCGTCAACCATTAAAATTAGAGGGTCGATAATTTTGGATTAGAGCTAAAAATATTTCGCGAGTTTATCGGGTGACAAAGCAGACTTGAAGCAAATACACATCTGTGTCACGTGGAGGATTGGACCACAGTGCTCCTGACCCGCCCGTGACGACTCTGAGCCAGTTATAAACCAGGAGACGAAGTGGTTACCCAATCACTTGCGACCCGCCAAAGGCTGTGGCCTTGTTAGCGACCGGCTTGGTTATATAAAGCCTGAGGTTAAATAAACACCTTCAGTAATATTGGCTCTATCTCGGGTGTACATTTTATCGCATAGTGCATCTGAAACATGTATTAATTTTGGGTAATTTGATCGTTATTGCGCATCCAATTTATATGAAAAAGTTCAATGATGATTTTGATAGTACAGTTTAGCATCACAAACACATTAAACTGCTTACTTGATTTTAATATTTTTCTTTAAAATACCGTTGAAATCGTTACGCGGAACAAAAAAAAATATTTCTTCCGGGTACAATGTTCGTTATCGCGTATCCAGTTTATATCAAAGCTTTATGATGCATATATTTCAAAACCAAAAATATTTTGGTAATTGTACAGTTTCAGTTCGCAAACACATTCAACTGTTTATTTTAGTTTTTGTTTTTACGTTTAAATACAATTGTATATGTTGCCCAAACTAATTTCCTTTAAAGTTCAATACATATTTTCAAAATCAAGTTTTGTTTTGGTGTTTATACAACTTTGTAACACAAAACATCCCATTTCTTTCTTTGTTCTAATGTCTTATGTTAAAACACAATTGGACACGCAATAGGGAGCAATTTCCTAGTTTTGTGTCGCCTCGGTGGTCGAGCCCAGCGGCAGTCGGTGGAGGTGACCGCGCTCGCTTTCAGCAGGCTCCAGGAGCCAATCACCATCACGCAGCAGAGACGCGATGGACTCGCAAACGACCAATCACGAGCCAGCGGCGAGGCGGCGGTTTCCACACCAGCGGCGCGCGGTCCAATGAAAAAGAAATTACCAGTAAAAAAAAAACTAAAACTGCAATTTAGACCTTAAAAATATATATTAGTTTTATTCCAACGACGGACATGGATGAAATACTTGACAGTAAAATTACCCCGACAATAAAAAAAACACTTTAATAGAAAAACTAAACGAAGAGAATTTTTTTTTTAATTTCTAGGAGCACGGTTGTTTCCCTGAGTGTGTGTCTTTTTATCCCGTAGTTTTTCTTGAGTTGAACTGTCGTTTATTTGTCGTATCGACTTATCACATTACCTCAAAACGTTTCAGAAAATCATCATTTCCTGGCACGTTACAAAAATGCACATGAAACATTTGTGCCTTGATTTAGATGTCGTATTTTTTTCGCCTTTTCGCAACTACCAGACTTATATAAACGATATTTTTCAAAAAATAAACGTACTGGAGTTAAACTGTAGGAGTTACACAGCTGTGAAAAAAAAATGGGGGAAAAAATGGAGTGAGTCTTTCAGTATTCGTCAGTGAGGTGTAACATATAACCTCGGCCACTAGCAAATTCATGTGTTCTCATGTTGCAAGTACGAGTACGCTTATAATACAAAACTCGGGACATAAAATTTAACATAGTATTCTTTAAATATTGCAGAGCGAGATAAATATATGAAAAATGTTTTTTCAATTACATTCCTGGCGGCGAATCACAACTAGTTTCCGAAAACGCCGCTAGAATTCGTTTACGAACATCTAGTTTGACTATTGAATCAGTTGATTACCAAACCCAAATTTTAATTTGTATAATGAAACGGCTCCGATTAAGCAGAAAAGACTTTATAAAATTCTAAATTCCGGGGTGGAACCTGATTTTCAACTAAAGATTGTATTAATATATTGCCCCATTCAATAAACTGTTAATACTATAAAGTCTCTCTTTTTTTGTGAACTCTGGTTCACGCCACCCGCCACATATGGCAGCACCGTGGTTGTTACACATTTCCGTTCCTTGACTTCCGTCGCATCCACAAAATTACTGCCACCATATGCCGTACACCGAGAGCTAAGATGTTTCACATCCAAAAAACGTACAGATAGTGACCAAAAAGAGCGACTGGTCGAACAAAAAGTTTTGATAACGATCAGGTGTCCTGGTTTTCTGCAAGAAGCAGATCACATTGGCACACGTCTGGTGGTAAAATATGCGAAAAATCCTCATACGCAAAGGTAAGTAATGAAAAAAAAACTACACATAAGGGCAATATTCCAAAGCGACGGTTGTAGCCGAACATTAAAATATTTTCTTTCGGTTGGTCGTAGCATGGCGTGTTTCATTAACGGGAAACGCACGGAATACAACGTGCTTAGTCACAGAGGAGCCACTAAGCTTTGCGAGAGAGAGAGAGAGAGAGAGAGAATGAGTAGGTGTGTGTGTGTGTTCCCTTAAGGTAATTACGCTTCCTGGCGTGCGTAACTTTTTTCCCGCCTCGTGTGTGACATTGAAGTCGTGGAAGGGAGGGGCAAGTATTATTAGCCTGCGGGTTGCTCTTCCAACCCCTCGTTTTACACCCGTGCGTGACGAGACACGAAGGCTGCAAGCCACGTGCGCTGCGATAAAGGTGGCGTGCGGGAGTGCTAGTGGTAGTACCACGGGAAGGAGAAGGAGGAGGGGGAGGCATATTCAAGGTCACGCCGCGAGATAGCGCTGCCCTCCCCCGCCCACAGAAAACTCGGCTCCCTGGCCGGCGTGTTCACTTGTGTGTCGCCTCGACACAGCAAGGGCGGCGTCGATCGCAGATAGCGCCCCTGGCGGCAGAGGTGGGTGATAGTGAAAGAAGGGGGAGAGTGTTTACATCCCACGGTTTAGCCCACAGGCTTAAAGGCCCCGCCTACCCGGACTCAATAAGGCGTAGATAGCTTTTTTTTAAAAAAAAAAAAAACCTCAAAAATTCCGAGTGGAGCCTGTTCACGAAAAGCATTCAAATATTCGTTTGGAACTCATACTTTAAGTAGTTCTGTTTCTGTATTTCGTTTTCAAACTGTATTTTTTGAAGAGTGAAAACGACTCAAACGGTGTTTTCAGGGTAATTTTTAGACATGAAACTCCCAGTACATAGTCTTGAAAGCATTCAAGAAATTTGCATTTCGACACCGTATAATGTTACGGTTATTCCTCAAATCTCAGTCACCCTATGGACGACGAGAAGTCTGAGCGTCAGATCAGAGCCTTGCGCTTGCGCTTAGAGGCGATACTGCGCTAGAAGCACCAGCGAGCGTCGCACTTGCTATCCTGCCCCACTAACAAAAATACAGCCATGATTAGGCGGGATCCTTAAAGACGTGCGTTAGACATTCAGCTAATTATAGAGAGTTTATATAATAAGAGAACCAACTGGACTTATGAAATTGATATCGGCCAATGAGCATGCTTGTGTGTCTTTCTTAGTTATAGAACAGCTGAGACTTGCCTGATATGAAAAGAATCCGTAAAATATTCATGACTAGCTATAAGCTAACTCACGAATTTTTTTTTCCTCACAACTTACTCCTACCGATAAATTTGGCAAAATCAAAACTCACCACACGGAATAGGTTTTCTACTGGTGCATATTGAGTGTCGTGCATGCGATATAAAAATATAATTATTTACTATTTTTTAAATATTTGAATATGAACTCAAGTAAAAAGCCACTATCTATAAGTCAACTAGTTCTAATGTACGAAAATTCAATACAATATAAACAAAAAACACGATCTAGTACATTCGAAAAATATATAGGAACTAGGGTGTTACTCCTAATTATCTCAATGAAACTTTTTTACGGTCGCGACATGTTTTACAGTTTTTGTAGAACTTAGTTCAATTGAACATAATCCACACTTAGTGTTCCATCTTAAATTCTTTATTATTTGCAATAATCCAGTTGTTTAGCTCCGACTTCAAAGGCATATACCGGCCTAGGGAAGAATTTTAGAACACAAATCGTGTATATTATGTTTTCAACTTATTTTTCCGTCGAGAACCTGCAACCGAAGTTTGTCTGGTGAATTCTGACTCACCCTGTACATCTCATCCGTAGTAATTATAATATCCGTTAAGGCAACCATATAGCATAGTTCAAGTTCGCCTCGGCAGATGTCGACAATGAAATACTTAAATAAATGTATTTTAGCTGAAGTTTCGAATGTTTATTTTATTTTCAGCGTATTTGAAGTTCAGTTTTGTACCTATCTGTTTGAGGGGGAAAAAATTAAAATATTTTATGCAAAAAAATAAACATGGATCACCAGGTCTAAGCTGTCTTTTTGAAAACAGAGTGCAGTGTGTGTCTGTTTCATTGAAACAACAAAAGTGATGAAAAGATACATTGTTGTGCACTACTTTCCTACAGAACTTTCAAAATTTAGTTAAGTTACGTGGAAGAGAGATTTTTCCAACGGTTAGTTACTTATTATCAGGGACAGGAAAAATTCGCGTTTTCAGTGACATCTGGGATATTCTTCACAGTCATGTGTATGATCGGGCAAATGTCAGATGTTCATTGGCTGCCGATTGGTGAGATGTCTCAACGTGGTAGCTTGTGTTTCGCTAATTCTTTAGTTGCGGGTTTCTCATTGCCCAATAGTGCTGCCCGCAGCAATGACCTGTTGCTATCCCTAAATTTAACGAAATATTTATCAGGGTTGGCTGGTATAAACCCAAATGGTTTAAAACAAAGTGGTTTTAATAATCACCAACTCATGTTTTAAATAATGTATTTTTAAAGAGAATGTCTTAAATTGTTTAACGAAAGGTCTGATTCCACGCTAATAGCAACGAAAGTTATCTTATTAATGTTTCTTGTGATTCACAGGAACAAAATTTATATACTAATCAAGATCTTATAATTTAAATTATCTGAATATGTTGTCAATTATACCCACCTAAATAATTCTTTAAAATAAAATTTATTAGTGAATTGTAGAGAGTGTAATAAAAGAGGAAATAAATAAATTTATAATTTAAAAAATTTCTTTCTGTGGGAAACACTGATTCTATGGAGAATATTCTACCTGTGGGGGAAAAAAACCCCTTTCTGTGGTTGAGTCCCAGTCAGATGTGTAGATTTGATGGACTTCAGTTATTTGATGTTATAACTTTTCTGGTTCAACATGAGTGGCAGAAAGTGGGATATTGTGTGACTTTGATCTGAACATGCTGAGAACCAAAATAAAGTAATAAAAAAATCTGGTGTAAACAAAAAAAAATTGGTTGTCTGTAAAGTCGGTTTACGGTCGATAGTTTAACGTGACAACGTCATAACAAAACATTGATTAAATGATTACATACTTATATGAATAAAATTGAATCATTTTTATTGAATTATCACTATTTTGTATGGGTACAATGGAGTGAAATGAAATCTACAATTTAATTGATAAATTTACTTTTATTTGCACTCATTAATTCAAATATGTTTATTACTTTAAGGAAGAGATTATTTTAACTATAACTTTTATACATGTTTGCTATTTAACTTCTTCCAATCTGTGTTATTCTGTTAAGGATAGGACGATGATAGGAAAAGTAGGATACGAATGGGAGTGTTTCAAGTTTAATGTGCCTCGAAAAAGTCAAATCGATGGTTGTTCCAATCGAGTGGAAGAGATATAGATGCGGCGCAAGCGTACAATGAGCGTAACGGGACACAGCGTAACGGGACAATGTGCGTAACGGGATACTTTTTCGTGCGTGCAGCCGGCGTCCATTGATTTATTAGACGTCACGTCAAAAACTGGTTTAAAACAAAAGAAACCAATTTTTTTAATACTGTTTTTTTACAACCCTGATATTTATATATAACTTTTAATAAAGAGGTATAATACACTCTTTTTTTTTGTTTCTTCTTTGGTTTAGGTTGTAATAAGTATCACTTCATTCCGTTTATAGTTTATTCGAATCGTTGACGTCACGGTCGCATGGGGCACGGGCACACCTGCGTGGACCCACCACGGGGCTCGAGCAGCCCACCTCGCGGGCTGGTATGTACTCGCCCGCGGCGGGAGGGGAGGAAGAGTGGTGGGGGAAGGGGTTGAGGTGAGTGGCTGGAGAGGGAGGGAAGGGGGAGAGAGGTGCAGGCGGGTTGGGTAACGAACCTGGCGAAGGACACCGGCGGTGAAGGTCGCAGTGGCGTATTGCCGGCGCGACACAAGGCCGCCGGCTTGCCGCTGCTCTAGACCTTGCTCCCCCCCCCCTCCACGCTTTCCATTCCCTACCCCCACCCCTGCTCCCGCCAAGAGCGTCACGGCCCGCTTCGTGTCCGCGCGTGACGTCATCGCGCGCTGTCTGGAATCAAGTCTCTCCTGTGCGGTTCAAGGGCAATGCTTTCAGCACCGAACCTACGACCTAACGCCTCGGCCGGGCGAGGTTTCACGAGAATATTACTAATAGTTTTCTGCAAATTGAACACACCTTAAGCACTGTGACTTTGCCATTTTATTGCATGGTTTTGTCGTTAAAGTTGCGGATATTTCGGGCATTCGTTTGGTCGCAAGTAAGAACGCAAACCTTCACACTCCCGCACTGTGTTCATGATTGGACTGCAGTTATTTGGACACGCCCCCTCGTAGTAGAGGGGCCAACGATGCCCAGCTAGGACAGAAGTAAGCGAATCAGGTAGTGCCAAATTAACAAGGATAAAACTATTCTTGCCAAGAAATCAACCAATGGGAAAGCAAATCATACGTTGGGCATGCTTATAGCTTTGAATTCTTCCCTGGAGCCAGACGAATCCGCGAAATTTTGTGAGTCTATAACTATGGTATAATATGCTTATTTTTAAAAAAAAAATGTGTTTTTTTTTGTAAAATAGAAAATCATGCGCGAAGATAGGTTCTTTATGTATTTTTGTAAATGCTGTTACGGGGCGGCTCGAGGATCCAGGCCTGTCGCAGGCTTCCCAGCTCACGCGGGTTCAGAGAAAACCACGTGTGCTTTATGCTTGCAATGTTTAAACCCGCATGAACGCGTCTAAGGTTCTCCCTGTGTCGATGCAGATTCTACCTGGACCCAACTTAACTAGTCATAGTCTACAGTTTAAGATATGGGAGTTGGCTACGGCATCAATCGTCGCCATGGCTAGGCCAATCCCCGAACAAAGCACACGATGCATTACTACAGCATGATTAGCCGTAAAGGCTTCGTTCGGCCTGGGACGTACCGGACCCTTAGTTTTAGTTAGGTTAAGGAAAATAAAAAATTGATCTCCTTCTACCCCTCCCTTTCACCTTTGAATATATATACTGTATAGAAGTCGCGAGTGGATAGGATTTACTCTACGTTTTTCAGAAGCGTATGATGAGCAGCTTGGGAACTTCACCGCTGCAGTGCGCTGCCGTAACGCCCTGCATCGTCTTAGTTGTTATTTACACGTTAGAGCGCAGCTCTGTCGCCCGCTGTCATTCCCCGCACCCCCCACCCATCATTCACTGCAGCTCAAGTTCGTTCAACGGGAGGGGGAAGGGGTGTTTGAAGAGTTCGACACTTGTCCGCTAGGGACCACCACAAGTCGATGCCCTAGAGATGGTAGCGATTGCGGCGGTGAATTAACCAACTACCTCAAAACCGTATTAGAAATTTTAACCTGGGCTGGCGACTTCTATACAGTATATATATTCAAAGCTTTCACCCTCTAGAGAGAGAAAGCTGCGTGACACATGGCCATTAGAGGGCTGTCAGCCACGGCGTCCACCCCTCTTCGACCCCTGCATCGGTCATGGAGCGTAGGCCCGGCCAGTTGCATCCTAACCCCCCTTCCCCCCTTGACCAGTCGCTCCGTCTCTCTGGAAGGTTCGAAGACGGTCTGGTATCTACCAGCTCTCCAACCACCGCAGGGTTCCGGTATGTCTGGAGACTTCTAAGGGGGTGGGTGAGGCCTGCGCAGTAGGGGTCGGCGATTCCTTGCTAAGTAACGCGCGGCTACTGGGTGCTTCCGCGCGCGACCTCAGCGGGTATAGACGAGTGGCGATAGAGTCGCGCCTATCGGGGAGCGACACGGACCGCGACTGAAGGTCCGGGACGGAGAGTCGTCGCGGCGAGGTGGCTCTCAGAGGACAGCGGTGTGCGGACAGAGACCGGCAGAAGAGCGAGCCGCCGTTGAGCCGGGATCCAGTGGCCAGTGCTGACGTCTGACTGACCGGTGTCAGGCTGTTGCCGCGGACAGAGATTGGGCTGTGCGATCTTTTGTTAAATTTAACGTGTAAATAGTAGTTACAATATGTGAACATTAGAATTAATCAATTTGGCCATCTTCTACGAATCAAAATCCTCCAAAACGTAACAATATTTAACACCACTGAAATAAAAAAAATTACTCAATGATCCAAAGAATACGAGTTTTTTTTTCCTTATATGAATAAAACATATACCATCACCATATCTACAAAAGTATTCAAGTGTCTGAAAAATACAACTTTTTTTTTCTCTCACTGAGCTGACCCTGTTAAACCCTCGTTTAAAAAAAAGTATAGCTTAGGTGAAAACTGTTTTTTTTTAAATTTCATGCTACAGAACATTCCAGTTATTCTATGAAAATTTTGAAATCGACTTCTGTCAGTCATTACTGTCAAAAATATAAAATGTTTAACTTATGTGTAGCCTGTCTTATACGCCTGATCACACAGACCGCAGATTAGTACAAGTACTTTTATTTTTTAACTTCCTGGCTAAAAGAAACACCTCGAAAAATTGCATAAATACCTACTTTTTAAAAAAAAATACGCGGAGTAACCAATTAAACATATTTTCTCTAGAGAAATATGCTCTCACCTTTAAAAACGCTTAGCGTCATTTTCATTCGTCCACTAAACTTGTGTTCTGAACTAAAGCGTTCTCTATAAACACCAAACAAAATCAAAAGCTGAAAATGTTATGCTAAGTTAAGGGGGAATAATAAATTTACAATTTTAAATATTAAAAATAAACCGTAAAATTTTTAATGTAAAATTTAAAAAAACAACGTTTAAGAAACATAGATTACGATAATTATGGGACGGAAAAATATAATGTATACAGGTAATGGAAACGCCTAAATTTTAGCACTTAAGCTTTTATATTTACAAAAGAAAAGCAAGTTTCGCCACTTGCCCATTAGTTATAACTGCAACGCTGACATGCATAGGTAACGATTTACTGGCAATCATGGTACTTCCGATTGAACAATAAAAATTATACTTACAGTTGTCAGCCACTCATATAGGAGATACGCGTAGGAAGTAACAGTACTCACCTGAAAAAAAAGAATCAAACCAAATTTAGTTTTAAAAAAAAATGTCTGCAGCGACGTTTTATTGATTATCGTAAAGGTAAACAAACATGCGAGGTAAAACATGCCAGCTTCGAGTTGTTTAGAGTGAGCATATAGCGGTGATTAGTGATAATTTCTGTAATCGCAATGCAGTCATCAAGTTTGAACCGTGTGGTAGTTGCGAACGCTGCAACGGCCGACAGTCGCTGCCAAGGGGAGGAGGAAGTTTATATGGTAGCTGCTAAGCCGTGTTCCGTTTCCTACGCGATGGCACGAACGAACATTTAAACCCAAAATCACTACGTTTTATATGGTAAGATGAATACAGGAATTACTTAAGTCTATTTATTTGGGTTTTTATTTATATATAAAGGTGGTTACACTATTTAAAATACTTCACTTATATACTGTTCCTGTAATATTTACTCTAGACATTTCTTCCACAAGTGGTCTTAATTTTTTTTTTAAGTAAAGTAAACTGTTTCCTCAGCTATTGTGTTGCGAGCCGCATTGTATAATACACATAATATAAACACATGTTTCATAAGGATGTATTTTATTATCTTTCGAGAAAACAAGAATGGCATAAATTAAATTACTTCAATTACGTTTGAATAATTTATGTTTTATAATATTATTTACTTTAGGCTGGCTAATTAATTTTTCTTTTCAAAATGTATAAACTTAATTTTTGGCACTAAGAAGTTGTGGAGTAAAATTTTATGAAAACTCAACCATATTTTAAGTTAGAAGTTACATTTAAAAGTAGCAATACGTATTAAAATTTGATTTTTTCATTTGCATAAGATGTGACCCAATTATTTTGTAGTGATCATAAACAAATATTGGTTGGTGATAACAATGTTTGCTTGGATTTTACTTGTTAATACACTGAATTTCATTCATCACAAAAAAATTGTTTCATTATTGCGATGGGGTTTGTCGGGTGCATTTAAACCAAATATTACTATCAATGTAAAATATTTCAATATCAGCAGTGTATTCAAATATGTCATATTTGGGAGAGTAATATTTTGACTACTATTAATCATTGGCTATTGCTGCAGCCATGATTATTTCGAGGATCTATTGGGCAGCAAAGTAGACTTAAAGCCTATAATTATCTGTTTCACGTTGATGACTGGAATGCAGTGCTCTTGACACGCCTTTGTGACCCTGAGCCAATCACAAACAAGGAGAAGTGGATTTGATCCAATCAGGCGTAACACGCCAAAGAAGAGGAAAAAAATTATTCGTTTCGTGATAGAATATAATTCAAAAGTGTATACCTCTAAGCTGCTGCTGCTACTATCGGTACACAGTTTATTGGGAACATTCTTGACCAATGAAAAACCCTCAACTAAAGAATTACCGAATCACAGGCTGCCAAGTTGGCACAATCTCACCAATTGGCAGCCAATGAACATCCGACTCGGTACATGTGGCTGTGGAGTCTATCGCAGAGGTAAAAAAAAACTAATTGTTCCGGTGACTAACTATTGCCTGTTGGTGAATAAACTAAAGAAAAAGCAGGCAACTATGTTACTTTAACAATTAAGCACAATAAACAGATAAACAGTTAAAATATGGGGTAGGTACCTAAAATACGAAATTTAGCTTGAAGACGTTCGAATGAAAATACTTCGTCAACGATATAAATTTCACACTCAAGTATTACATACTTGGTTTACTGCTTTCACATTTTGTATACTTTACGAATAATGAAAGCAGTTATTTGGTACGCCAATATGGAAAAGTTAATTATCACAGCAAAGGAACAGAGAGTGTAGGGCTCTCGGCCTTATTGCGTGTTCGCGAATGGGTGGAAACGCAGGCGGGTTTTCGAAAATGCCGACAGACAGGCCTCTGGTGAGACACCATGTCTGGTCCCTGCCGAATGGGTTCGGCATAAATATTAATGACACCGGCACGTGACGGCCGTGTGGGGGGAAACCTAAACAATAGCCCGCCCATTCCCGCGACTCACTCTCATTTCTCTCTCAATCCTCACTGCAGTCGACAACAGTGACGTCACCAATACAACTGCCAGGCACTTCGTTAGACCCGGGGAGATATTCGCCCGCCCTTGTAGAAAAAAAAATGTGAGGGAGGAGGCGCTAAGATGTACAGAACCTTCCTTATATGAAAAAACCCCATTTAACCAAAAAGTAAAGGTAAGATTGTGTGTAAGAGACCGACGGGAAAATTCGCGGTTTCATTTCGCGATAGGCTAACATTAAAATACTCTTACCATTTTGCTGGCTCGCAGTTCATGCGGAGTACCGTGGGTCAGTGAGAAACTCTCGACCAGAGAAAAATCCGATCAGAGACTAACCGGTGGAGACTTCTCTCAATTCAAACACGTCTTGACTGTACCCGGTCAAATAAGGCATTGTCTTCTCTTGCAAACAGCCGCCAGTCATAAGGAAGAAAAGGCGCAGGCATACCATTTATTAGTATCATGGGCGTCCAGATTATTATTATTTTTTCCGCGAACGATGCCTGCTCCTGTACGTTACTCAAAGTCCTGGTCACACGAACTCGCTTTTGGTGCCACTTGTCCTTGGACGATACAGGCGATTCCACATTTCTAGACAAACCTGTATTTCACGAAAACGTTTCGTTTAAAGATGTGTGTGTGTGTGTGTGTGTGTGTGTATAACATGCTAGCTTATTCTTACAGTTATGGTCATAGGTGCGTTTTTTTTTTTTGCGGATTCACTCTGCAGCAAGGTAGGCTCCAAACAGATAATATATATACTTCTCTTAAATTAAAATACCTCGGTTGTCTTGACACGCCATGGAAGCCCAGGGCCAGTAATAAACAAGGAGAAAAAGGGATAACAAGTGTGTTAATTTCGGAACATTCTTGAATCAAAGTATGTTTTATCTTCATACCGCATCTGTGATTGGATAACAGATTATCTGAAGGACTCTGAGCTTATCCACCCAGTGGACAGGTCTGACGAGTCAGTAGCCAGTGAGCACGTAAAGTATTGTGGAGTACGTAGATGATTGTGGCGTATATCCTAGTGGCCATCGAAATTTCGAATTTTTTCCAGTCCTAGTGTGCAAACCAGTCCAAGGACTGACCTTGGTATCGGTCCAATGAACACACTGTATTAAGTACAGCACAGTTGAGTCTAGCTTGACGTGGGAAAAGGATCCGCGAAATAATTATAGCTCTGTGATTGTTTTTTTGTGGCGTAGCCGTTTTCAGGCGAACCATGATTTTTTAAGTAGCACAGTAAACGCATTATTACCTACTGGCCCAGTGCAAAAAAAAACTACACTTCGATCAGAGCCAATAATAAAAGGAATGACTCAAAACATTAACACAATACGTCCAACTTCAACAAACAATTGAATTTTTTCGAGGAATGCAGGTGAGTCTACAGGTGCCTGCGTTCAATGGTGGGCTGGAGGGTTTCCTCTCCTCGTTTTCTGGATCGACTCTCGCACTGGACAGTTGTTCTGGGGGGTGGGGGGGGGGGGGAAAGGGAAATAAATCTAGTTTCTGAACGCGGCCTACCCTTCCCCTCTCGCGAGCTTCTAGAACCTCCATTGGTAGAGACCTGCAAAATTCGCGGATTCATTGACCTCTAGGATAGACACCACAGTCCTTTAAATACTCGCGGAAATGACACATGTTCATTGGCTACTGACGCGTGAGACGTCTCCACTAGGCCGTCCGTAATTCGGCACTTTCTTGGTTTAGTGTTTCCCGTTGGCTCACAGTTCCCCGGATAAAAAAATGGGCCAATCGCAGAAGCGGTACGAAGGTATAGTTGTTTTGATGCTCGCCTATCGCGAAATGAATCAGCGAATTTTGCATGTCTCTATACCATTGGCCGCGTTCCTGCAAGAGGCGAGCAGTCGGGCCTTGCTCCCGTCGCTGTCTTATCGCGATACAAGGGCCGCTCTCTCGCGCCAAGTTCAAGGTTTCTGACGGAAATATCGAACTAAACAAACACTCATTTCAGGTCAACAACACGCTGCCACTCACTCTCAAGAGTTCGGCTTACTTAATTTATCTCGGCTTGTATTTGCCAATGACCTCGAGGATACATTGTAAAAATTACAAATATCTGTAATTTTGTATGAATATTTCTGTTCCAGTTACATGTAAACAACTGTGTATTTATAAAATAGTGTTCGCAGTAATACTGGGTTCGGATTCTTACCCGGGCATTTAGAGTTATTTATGAACCGTTCCCAGCATCGATTTCCAGTTATATCTGTGCACTTAAATAAGCATAATAAAACAAAATAGTCAAATTATTGATTATTCGATAATATTTTCCATTTTTTAAATAATATACTTGAATGAAAAATCAATTAAAAATTATGTACCATTTCCACGCAATTATCACGATTCTACTCACAGAAAATATAATTTGAGCACTGGTTACTTGAAAATATTCATTTCAAAATTCGAATTTGTGGTCGCAAACTCAACATACATACAGAAAATACGTTATTATGTCTGTTGACAGCTACGTCATGTAGTCATGGTAGGAAAATTGAGAGCTACCGTCCATATATTTTGTGAAACGCCATATTACAGGACGCTATAGCAACTGCTACTATGAAGAACGAAAAAGAGCGTTTGTTGGTCCGCGCGCGAAGGTCGGGCTTATCGGTCATTGACCGAATTACGCCAAAGTCTATCTCGTAATCTACAGTCTATTCGCGCTTATCTAAAAACTTGATATTAACCTTGAAAAAAAATAATAACGCTGGTCTGTGACTGCTTATGTTCCAAACGTAAACACTGGCTGGCTTCGAGCACGGCGGAAATTTCTTCTCTGAGAATCATTTAGAAATTTTTGACATACACTGAGATGTAATTAACTGAAAAAGAATCGTAATTTAAGTTCATTAATAATAATTTCACTTTGTTGCAACACATCAATACCTTACAGAGAATACGGGGGGCAAGGGAGCGGCGCTGAAAAACTTTATTCCCAACATCGAATATCGTGAGTAGTAACTTTATCAAAGCTTATTTAAATATAGTATTATATTATATTTAGGGACTGGAAAAAATTCGCGTTTTCACCTCTATGATGGACTTCACAATCCTTAGATCCTGTAATTCTTTAGTTGAGGTATTCCCATTGGCTCCATGAATAGCGGAAGCATCTTAGAGGTATACACATACGAATTTTGGTCCATGACGAAATAAATCCGCAAATATTTCCGGTCCCTAGTAATATTACATTCTGAGACTAATATTGGAAAATAGTCAGTCAAAAGTTTTTCAGCGATAAATGATGTAAGCGACATTGGGTTCATTAGCCAGAGTAGACGTCACTATTCCTACTTCAGAGACTGCTAATGGCTAGAGACCGGAAAACAATTCGCGGATTCATTTCGCGTTTTGCTAGAATCCAAAGGCATGTACCGTCTTGATGCTTCTGTGATTGGTTCACAGTATGTCTGAAGGACTCTGAGCCGATGAAAAAACCTTTAACCAAAAAAGTATCGAATCACAAAGCACCCCAGTCGATAGGTCTTAAGTAGAGACCGGAAAAATTCGCGGGTTCAATTACGTCCAGGATAGACTCCAATATCCTCTACACACTCGGGCAAATGCCAACTCAACTGTTCATTGGCTGTTGACTTGTGAGTCGTCTCGACTGGGTGGCCTGTGATTCGACACTTCTATGAGTGAGGGTCTCTAATTGGCCTTCAGTCCTCCAGATTAACAGTGAAGCAATAACAGGAGCAGCACTAAGGTATAAATATTTGAACTTTAGCATAGCACGAAATGAACCCGCGAATTTTTCAGGTCTCTAGTCTTAAGACGTCAGTAGCCAATGAGCAGGTGGCATTTGCCCGAGTCTATCCTGGAGCTAGTGGCGTGGACTGCCCGCTAAGCTCGGAGCTGTCAGGGGGGAAAGGGGAAGGTGCTGCGCCCCTCTGACGGGCTCCCAGGCGGCCCGGTGGGGAGTCCCTGGAGAGGTTTTTTTTTTTTCCTAACCTAAGTTAAAACTAAGTGTGTAAGGGAGGGGTCTAGGTAGGGAAGACTCTAAGTGCGTCTCAGGGCAAGCCCTATACGCTCTAAACATGCGGGTTTTTAACCATGCAGAAAATGTCGCGTGCATCATGTGCTAGGAGGGGATTGGCCAGCCATGGCAGACGTTTTCGCCATGACTAACTCCCCTCACTCTTAATTCTAGACTAAAACTAGATAAGTTGGGCCCAGGTAAAACCTCCATAGACAGAGGGAAAACCCTGGGCACATACATGCGGGATGCAAAGGTCATGCATTATTACAAGCAGGTGGATTACAGGAATAGAAGGATGGTCCTGGAAGAAGAGTGGGGCGTGGTAGAAGTTCTACTATGCAAGGGGTGGGGCACTTGGACTTTTAGTCCGCATTGGTTTGGTCAGGTCTGGTCTTTTTGGGGGCGGCTTATGCCGTTTCCCGTCGTGCTGCCAGTTAGCACTCATTGTGGCTGTGTAATATGATCGTGTAAGTGGGGCGGTCGCGAACTGTGGCGTCGGACTAGACTCCAGAGTGGTGACATAGCTTCAGGTCGACCTGTCGCCAGTAAAAGGCTGTCGGTCAGTTAGAGAAATTGCCACCATCTGTCATTGAAAAGTCCTAGCTGCAGTACTACGCTGTGTGAGCTGCGGTCGCGAGCAGGGCATCGAGCCAGACTCCAGAATGGTGACATAGCTTCAGGTCGACCTGTTGCCAGCAAAAGGCAGTCGGTCAGTTAGAGAAATTGCCACCTTCTGTCATTGAAAGACTCTAGCCTAACATCTACGCTATTAATCTTCGAAGGATAATTTACTTATTCCATTAGGGCCCCGTTGGGCCAAAGCACGACTATTTGATTCGCCTGATAGTTTGTGTTGTGCAGTGTGTAGTGGGATGATGTGTGCTTATATATAATTGGGGCCTAATATTAACTTAACTTAATATTAACTTAATGTACGTGAGCTGCCAGCTTGTGTGCGTACGCTCCGCGCGCGTGTTCTCGCGCTCGGAGCAGGGGGAGGGGGCGCGCTGATTGGTCCGCGGGCTGCCGGCGCAGTGCCGGGGGTAGAGGGAGTGAGGGGGGTGCGGCAGGCGGGGTGAGCGACCCGGCGATGGGCAGTAGTTCTCCCTCAAGGTGACTGCGGCCGGCTCTATTATTGGCCGCGGGCACGCCGCCAGCTCGTCAACCGAGCTACAGGAGGGGGGGGGGGGGGGAGTCCTCGCCTACAGATCGCCGCGCCTATGCGTCTTCGCGAACAACACTACTGCCAGAGTAAACGCGCCGCGGTCGTGTTTCATAACGTGATGCGCGCCGGTTCTCTCGTCTTCCGCCAATGTTGGCCTGACCGACGACTGAAGGGGGAAAAAAAACTTGGTGTATACACTGACATCATCATTTGTTTACAAAATGGAGCTCCCCGGCAGAAACACGTTTTCATTAAAATGATTCAACTGCAAATCGTAAATCGACGCAGAACGTGTTTAAATGCATCGAAGTCCTCCTCGCATGCATGCGACGTGATGCGAGAGAGGTTCCGAGCGGTCTGTTCGCAACAGGCTAAAATGCAAATGCGTATACATTTGGAGACTGCTTCTGCGATTGGCCCATAATTCAAGAAGAGGCCTCTCAGAAAATGGGAAACTCTGAACCAGCGAAGTATTGAAAAAAAAAAAGTGACCCATTCTTTAGTCAGCGGCCAATGAACATGCGGCATTTGCCCGCGCATGTTGAGGACTGTGGAGTCAATTCTAAAGGTCATTGAATCCGTGAATTTTGCTAGTCCCTTTTCATAACCTCGACAACGCGCTTACTGCGTCCGCCATGGAACATTTTTTTTTAACTTATATTGGTTAATATGCCGTTCAATGTTTTTTCTGAACACTTTCTATTGCGCGCGCGCTATCTTTATACATACCTAGTCTATGGTATTTCATGTAACAATTAGATTAATATATATATATACATATAATTAGACATCAACGGTCTGTGATCATGTGTGAAACGTTTTGCTTTCTTTGTTGGTTAGGATCGAAGAAGAAAGCTCGTTCTGCTAGTATCAAGGCATACGAAAATGGTGGCAACTGAACGACCCTGATTATTTTGGAAAAAGGTGAACTCCGTAGAATAAATAGCAAATTATTCCACCAACCGATATAATATGGCCGGGAAACAGTGTCTTGACCAAAATCATGAACTTTTAACTAGAGATGATAATTTGTCGCGAGAAAATTCAACTGTTTATTGAGCTTCAAAGCGATTTTTTTTTTTTTAAATTGTGTGTACATAGTTAATCACTTCACTGGCTGTGTCCGGCGTAAGGAGCTTGTAAGTCTCTTGCATACACCATAAATGCCCAGGTACAAATCCGAACCCAGTATTACGGCGAACACTATTTTTTTAGTGATGCAGTTTTTTCACGTAAATGTAAACATTTACAATATCTGCAACTATGCATGAATACTTTCTTCTGTTCTTATTACAAAAACAATATACAGTGTATACGCTAGGAAGTCAATTGGTGAAGCGCTAGAGGGCGGTATAAGCCGTGTTGTGACTCTTTGCATTCCGCCTACAATTCCCAAGCATACCCCTTTTCACAGAGTTGGTGCAGTCGCTGAAAGGTTTCTCGCCTCTGGTATGCGTCGAGACTGGAGAAATTCGCGATTTGGCTGACCTCAAGGATAGACTCCATAATACTCTACATACGTAATGGGGCAAATGCCCCCTGTTCATTGGTTACTGACTCGCAAGACCTGTCAACCAGAGTGCTTTGAGGTTCGATTTTTTTTTTGACGAGGGTTCTCAATAGGCTAAACGTGTTTTGATTTCAGTGTATTTCGAAACGACTCGGAGAATTTTTTTCCAGTCTCTAGGCGTGCGTCTTGTTGAACAATATTCTCGATTCAATCTTTGTAAGTATTCCCTTTGCTTTGCCATCCTCGAGCCCGTTAATATGATAAAATTTCGGTCTTCTCTGGAAACCGCATACGCATCCATCTCGTTGGAGATCCACAGCACAAACGACGTTTTCTGTGAACTGCGCGATCACACAGTTTGCTGGGAAGCGACCTCTAGCTCTTCACCGGTTGGATTCCTAGCGTACATTACATTATGGTATGGTGACTTGTGCTTGTCTAGTTGCGTTACATCACCCCCTAACGTATTTACCACAACTCTGAAACACTGCATAGGCACTGGATACCCTACATCAGACTCCTGGCTTCCGCTTAAGCTTTGTCTTCTGAAGTGACATCAAAGCGGCTGTCCGAATCCCAAGGGAGGTAGGTACGAAAGTGTATCAGAGGAGAAAAAAATGCTTGTACTTCTCACGTTCTTGTAGTGTAAAAACGCCACAATTGTGAAGGACATTTTAAATTAGTGTTTGTGCTGCATATTTTCGTGATTTAAGAATTTACAATATCACTATATATTTCGTTAATCAGATATTAAATAAATATGTTTAAGGTTTTTGGCTCATTTATTATTTTCTATGTGATGTGTTGCTATAATTTTAAACGTTATAATTGACGTTAATTTCACAAAAAAAAAAATTAAATGCGTGCATAGTTTTGCATGGTAAGCTGACAAAGTAAAATTAATATCAATTGGATAACGATAAATAAGAACATTACATAACTAAAACGTTCAAAGTTTGAATTAAATTATTTTGGCTACTTCATTCCTGATAATAATTTATTATAATTTCTTTTATTTTAATTAGAGCAGTCAAAACCGTTTCAATGTCATTTGCAAAGAAGTGGTTGCAGGCAGTCCAAAATATTGGGTGACAGTTGAATTAGCTGTAATTATTCGTTTTTTTTTTTTTTTTTTTACTCGCACTCAACCGCCGCGGTTTAAATAGTCAGTCGCGACAAAAACGATTTTTTTTTTATTATTCTCACCGTGCGAAGGTCGACTTCATTTTTTCTTCTGACGCACCCTGGGGCGGGCGCTGAGTTGTTCGCCCACCTGGAGACATTTGCCACTCCGCTCAACAGGGTAGGTCGATGAGCGGGGAATAATAGATCACCTGGTTCTTATGTTCTTATGCGCGCGACCGCGGAGAAGCCGTGTCGGACTGCACCCTAGCGACCACTACTTCCTACTCCGCCAGAAACATTTAACGTAACGTAACAGTGCTAGCTAGATAATCCCTAAACACCTTAGTAAGATTTGCAAAGGAAATTATTTGAATTTATTGTCCTAATTGTCTTATTTTTACATGTGGCGAATATAACGTACCAACCGCGCCTTTTCTTAAGCTTAACAATAGGAAAAATACGATTTATTTCTTTTGGGCATAAAAAAATTGAACACAATTTGTAACTTGAACTGTTTTTAAATGACATGTTTTCACCTGAATATCTATGCGTTAAATCACTTTTGTAGCTTCCCAAACGTTAAAATTATTCTGTTCAGTAAGACAGCCCAAATTTGGCAGTTTAATTGTCCCGGAAATAATCTCATGTTGTCGGTGGCACGGGTTGGATAAAGCTTGTTCGGCCTAAAGCAACGGTTAAAAACTGAAGGCAATTATATAGATATATATAAAAAAAAACGAAACTGTTTCGTAAGGCTTTCAAAATCACAGCAATTTTTTTTTCCCCGCCGATGCTCACGAGTTATTTTTACAGCCAGCTCGCGAATACTCTCACGGTACGGGCGGCCTGACATTTGCGGCGCGAACAGGCCGACAGGATTGCCCAAGTGGCCACACTCACCTGGCTCACCTTCGGTAACCCCCCACCACCTGAAGCCTTGACGCGCGGCCATGGCTCCACTGAACTCTGGCATTCGTCTGCGCCCGGCGGGAGACTCGTGAATCTCGCCGGCGAGGTTCGGCGAAGAGGAAGCGAGACAACACGCCGAGGACGCGTGGTTAATTGCAGTTAATGATGGTGGAGTACGCCGGGCCTGTGCCAAGGTTCAGGGCGTGGTGCCTGTCCCGACCGCCATCTTGGAGGTCGTCGTGGCCCTGGTAGTGTCCCATATTTATTCGAAATTTACTTAAAATTACAAAAATTATACATCCCCCCTATTTTTTCGATTTTCAAAAACATCATCCCACTAATCCCTACTGATAGTATAAATGCGAATGTGGGTTTGTGTGCTTGATCCTTCTTTCACCCAGAAACGGAGCAACGAATCGACATGATGTTTTGCATTCAGATATTTTGTGGGCCGGAGAATGACATAGGCTACATTTTATCCCGGAAAAAAATATTCACGGTTCTTGTGGGATACGTATGGAGCTGAAAGGATTTATTTGTATCCACGGCCACGGGATTTTGCATTGTAGAGGCTTTTTGCGAGCCCATGGCAACGGGCAATGCATTGCTAGATTTTTTTTTCTTCCCTTTCGAGGTGTGGCAGTGGCGCACCCACTAGGAGGGGCATGTATAAAGAGCAGTGATTGTTAATGTACGTAGTTAATACTGGTAAACTATTCAGGGAACTATTTGCAAATAACTTTATCTATTGGAGGTACTGGGACAACACAAAAGCATAAGAATCCGAGACCAGCATTACTGCAAACACTATGTTTAGTGATATAGTTGTCGTTGTCGTGTGAATGTAAAAATTTAGACCCATCTGTAATTTTACATAAATATTTATGTTCGGTTAAAAAAAAAAAATTACAGCGGGTGATGTGTCGTTACTACAGGCCACGGCCTATTCCTCTCTCGATTCCCTGACTTGTTTGTGTGCCGTCTCTCCAATGATCTCGCTCTCAACGAGACGTGAAATAATAAAACTAAAACAAGGCAGGGGACCACGTGACCTGCCTCAGACCAAGGCGACCCGGGTTTGCGTCGAGCTTCGTGGCGTCGGCTTTCAGCGCAAGGGGTTCCGGGTTTTGGAGCAAGGCATGATGTGCATCTGCGCTGCTTCAAAATCAACATTTGCAAATCACAAATACTAACACTGAATTTTTATTTGTGATTGGAACACAAATATTCATGTAAAATGAAAGATATTTGTAAATGTTTACATTCATATGAAAACAACTGATTCACTACAGAAATACAGTTCGAAGTAATGCTTGGTTCGGATTCTTACCCGGGAATTTATGCTTTGTGTCGTCCCAGTGCCTCCAATGGTTAAAATTATTTGTAAACCGTTCCCTGAATAGCTTTCCAGTATTAACTGCGCACATTAATAAGCATAACAAAACCAAATAAGGTGAAATATGTGAATATTCGATTATAGTTTCCATGGTTTAAAAAATGCTTGAATGTAATTTCAATTAAAATATAAATTATGCGCCAATTTTCGTAAGAAATACTAGGTATTAACTAAAAAAAAACGTATTTCGTATATGCAAATATAACCATAGCCATGTGTTGTACAAATTTCTGATTATTTCCGTTATTTCACATTGATATGTACAGTTAGGTAACTTTTCCATACATTTCAGTTTTTTTCCTTTGATTTATTTCGTTACGATTCAAACATTCGTATCATTGAAACTCGATTCAAATAAAGACATTTATTTCATCTCAATTTGGTTCCTTTGATACTGTTTCATGTAATTTTACTTCATTTTATTTTATATTACAAACTCATTCTTGGCAAATTGGCTTTAAAGGCATCTTTTGTAAAAGTACAGAAATATTTTCTGTGCAGTTACAAAAATATATTTTTATGTTCACGGCATGTTCATCCGCTTATTTAGAAAAAAAAAATCTCCACAGGGCCAAACCTGTAATTTTGTTTGTAAGTGAAAAAACGAGATTGTCGTTCCCGTTCACCGATGCGTTTTACCGGATTGATTCAGTCACGGCTCTATCCTCGTCTCTTCACAGTTCCAGTTCATGTGACTTCCATGTCGAGTTTACATTCTAGTACAATCCAAAAAAATGAGACGTAAGACCTTAAATCATTGCTACGTCTACAGAGTCTTCATTCTTTCCCGAGGTGACTACAGCTTTTTTTTTATTCCGTTGCTTTTTTTTTGTTACCTTAAACTGTCATATTTCCACAAAGGGGAAAATAGTTTCTTTTCGACGAATGCTAACCCCAACCCTATATTTATTTACAGATTATTAATACTTTATCAGATTATCTCGCTTAGAATTATTATACAAACATAATTCGGAAATAAGAAAAAAAATATTAGAGTGGAAAAATATCGATTTCCGAAATACTCTTGTGTCTGCAGATAGATGCCTTACGGAGAGCAGAAATCAGTTTGTGGTGTGAGGTAGAAATGGGTCGTCGAAGTTAACAAGAAAGAGTGGCGTCTTTGGAACACCTACTTAGCATTAATGCCTACTCCTTTAATTTGTGTGCGAATACGTGTGCAACTAGTAGTAATGTAATAGAAATTTATTTTTTCTTAGATTGGCAGGTGTTAGGCCTGAACTTAATCTAGAGTAATATGTAAATTAGTTATTGGTTGGATTTAGTAATGTTTAACTCTTGTATTTAACTAGTGCTTAAGATTTGTTTTCCAGCATATTAATTTTTTTTCGTCAACTATATATATCTTGTTATTTTTTTATTATTTTGAATAGCTGATGCAAAAGAAATCATTTCACGAAATGTGGGAAAAATATAAGAGAAGGCGCATCGTCTTAACTTCGCCACCTACAGATAGGCCACGTCAAATAAATAGTTAAGAGAATAGATAGGATGGCAGCAGTGAAAGCCGCGGGCAAGAAGGCGCTTCAAAGCATGCTACAGCATCGGGTGAAAGCAAACACGCCCTTGTTTCCACGGCGACGTGACGTCACGGCGACAAGATCTCACCGTCCGCTCGCAGTCGCCGCAGCCTCGACACGTGGTTGCAGCGGCGCAGATCTGCGTCCGACGATCTTCTTCGCCCGGAGATTCCTGTCGTGAAGGAGGTTCCTCACGTGTGCGGCTCGAAGGAACTAATTGTAATTAGTGCACTAATACCCAATTTCAATAGTTTTGACGTGACAACGTCTAATAAATCGATGAACGCCGGCTGCACGCACGAAAAAGTGTCCCGTTACGCTAATTGTCCCGCTATGCTGTGTCCCGTTACGCACATTGTACGCTTGCGCCGCATCTATCTCTCTTCCACTCGATTGGAACAACCATCGATTTGACTGTTTCGAGGCACATTAAACTTGAAAAACTCCCATTCGTTTCCTACTTTTCCTATCATCGTCCTATCCTTAACAGAATAACAAATATTGGAAGAAGTTAAAATAATCTCTTCGTTAAAGTAATAAACATATTTGAATTAATGAGTGCAAATAAAAGTAAATTTATCAATTAAATTGTACATTTCATTTCACTCTTACTTTGTATCCATACAAAATAGTGATAATTCAATAAAAATGACTCAATTTTATTCATAAAAGTATGCAATAATTTCATCAATGTGTTTTTATGAAGTTGTCACGTTAAACTATCGTCCGTAAACCGACTTTACAGACAATCAATTTTTTTAAGTATACCGCATTCGGTGGGAGTCATTTCGTGAATGGAAAGGACGCCGCGTGGAACGGAAATGTGTAACCACGGTGCTGCCATCTGTGGCGGATGGCGCGAACCAAAGTTCACGAAAACCAGAGGGAAACATTATAATCTCAACTGTTCAATGAATTTCACCAATATGGAAAGTATTTTAATACAATTCCTTGTCGAAAATCAAGTCCAAAGCCGGGTTTTTTTAAAAGTCTTTTTCGCTTTTATAGGTGCTGTTTCATTATATAGTTTGAAATTTCGGTCTGTGAATCGAATTATTCGATAGACGATAAAGCTTTTCCAGCAGCGAATTCTAGCGGCGGGTGTGGAAACTACTGTGGTTCGCGTCCAGAAATGTAGGTGAAAACCATATTTACGTATATTTATCACGCTCGGCATTGTTTTAAAGAAATCTACGTTAAATTTAGTGTCCGAGTTTCGTATTATAAGTGTATTTTCAACATGAGAACACATGGATTTGCTCGTTACCTAGGTTAGATGTTACACATCTCTGACGAGTTACAGAAATACTCGCTCACATTATTTTTAGTAACGTTCCTAAACATGTAATGGAAGTTTTCGACCTACACAACTGTAAGGAAATTGTTTTAACAATGTTCTTAAACTTTTAATGGAACTGCATAGGTTATATATCACAAATAGATACATTTTATTTATTTAGGGAAAAGTTAAATGCATTCAAAATACCATATTTGTATGGTAAATTTGGCATTACTTTTATTAGGTATATGTTAAGAAATATTAGTGATGGTACTGAACAGTTTTTTTTTATTCGGTGCACATATTTCGAAAAGAAAGCTTAGCGGACCCAAGTCATGGCTCTCAAAGAGCTCGCAGTCTAACTGTAGTGTAGTGAGTTAACTACGGTACTCTGAGAAGTGACCCTGATATTCTATTGCTTACAAGTAAAGACAACTCTTTTGGTGCTTTCAATATTCGAAACTGCACATTGGAAATAAACTTGTTGTAAAAATACCTTTATAATACACTTCTATTCTTCAAAACATGAATTTCAGATACGAAACGAGAATACATAATTAAATTAGCCTACCATTTCAATCGAAACTCTCTTTTAAGTAGAGAAGAAATCCCTTCAATCTTTGAAATTTTTCTATTCTTTTAGCAATTATTTTAAAGGTGAAATATGAAATATCAGAATTAGTAAATTGAGAATCCTTCATCAATTTCTTTTTCTGGTACTGGTAACAGAAAATAAATAATACTTTTGATTATATATATGTGTGTGTGAAAAATAATTGCAGCTAAATGTGATTCAGTTGAATAGTCGCAATATTATTTGTATTCTGATTGAGCCAGATATTAAACAATAAACTCTTGTGCTGTGTTGAAGATACAAGTTTATATAAATCCAAGTGGATGGGGCCAACTCAGATTTATATCAGTTTATTTTTTTTAAATCTCCTGTGTTCTTCTATAAGTCTCCACGCCGGTTGGCGACCCAGGGTGGACACGTGACTCCGAGGCCCGAGTCGGCAGGCCCGCGGTGACCCCGGATGCCCCGTGGCCTTCGACCTATCAACGCTCTCGCAGTCCGTCGAACCCTCCACTCCCATCCCCCCCCCCCCCTCAAGGTCGTTACTTCCCGCGGAGGGGGGGGGGGGGGGGTTTCCTTCGCGAACGGGAAACAAGCGCCCCTGTGCGCCAAAACACAGCGAGACGTGACGAATGTCGTGTACTCTTGCGCACACGGGCAGAAGAAGAACGGGCTCGTATTGTCTGGCGGGATTCGGCGCGCTTCGGTGTTCCGACAACCCTCGCCGATGAGGAGTGAAGGATGACTCCTCCCTCCCTCCTTCCCTCCCCGCCTTACTCCCCTCCACCTCCACCTCCACCTCCACCCCCACCTCCGTGGAGGAGACCAATACGCGACGCGTTACCCGCGGAGCGACGACCTCAGAGCGAGGGTGTTGACCCCTTCCCACCTCGTCGACCGGCGCACCTTTTATGCTCTTGTTTTCCTGGTCGCAACCAACCAACCAACCAACCAACAACCCCTTCTTCTTTCCCCCCATTTCCCCCTCCCCCCGCGGGGACGGACCCACCCCTTGTTTGTGTTGCGTGCCCGGGGCAACACCCTTCGGAACGCGTCCACCCTGGACACCGGGTGTGTTCCATCAGGAGGCGTCCCGAAATACACGCTACGCGGTTACATACACACACACACTCACTCTCTCTCACACACACACACACACACAACCGCGGGTGATCCCATAACTGCTGTTCACGGCAATGTAAATAACAAACCATCGATATGAAAGTTTGCTACACAAAATTGCGCTTATTTGACGTTCTAGTGGGTTACGTAACTTTTAAAACTTTTCCTACCAAAGATTGATTACTTCGTGAATGTTCAAAAGGACAAAAAAAAATCACAAATTTGAGAAGAATTTCGTTAACGTTTTTTCTTCTTTTTTTTTTTTTTAGTAATATAGTCGTATACCGACTCAGTGACGGACATACATTAATGTCGAGTCAGGTCGGAAGTAGGCGAGCATTGCTTCATCGCCGTTCCTGTCTTTCGCGCTGACCGCCCAAAAACAATAAAATGTGTTGATGCTGCGTTGCCGTTTGTGTGACGCGACGACAACTGTGTACATCATAGCACACCAATATTGAAGAAAATATGTCTCCACTAGTTTTCAACACATTTACCCGAAGGTATGTAAGTATCTACAGTAAATATTCCTGATAAAATGAAAATTATATTTTTGGTCAGAATTACTTTTACTGCGACGTGCAAGATAATGATAAACCATTTTACGAGAAAAACTCCTAAAAAAATAACTGCTCAATGTAAACATTATTCGGCAATGTATAAATTAATGTCAAAGCTTGTCGAATCATCTTCCTCCTGAAACTTTTTTTAAAGCCACAAGCAATTCAATATTGAACCATGTTTCAAAAGATCCACTGCAAAAGTCTATGAGAGATCGCTATGACAACATACCGCTTTCAGCAGTTCCTCTAGAACTCTACTAACAGCTTCGTCTATAATATTTATGGCGTTGGTGCAACCAGAGACTTCGGTACGAACTAGCAGAGTTGGCAACAAGGCAAGTTAAAAAAGGTTTGGAGAGTAGATCATTAAAAAAAAATACTCATGTAGTAAAAAATATCGCTAGTAGCTGAATGAAATTTTTTTTTCTGCCAAACGATTGGAAAGATGCTTCTTACAGTGACAAAGTCGTTAAGTTGGCAAGTCTGCGGACAAGTCTAGCTCTGCTGTGAGGGCTATAGCGGCCTGCCACTCCCAACCGCTTCCACGTTCACTTTCAACAGCGCGACCTTGAGCGCCAGAAGAGCGAACTTGTTTATCGCCAGTCATTTTATATCTCTCCGGCTAAGGGTTGTGGGGTGAAAGAAGGGAAAGGGTGCGCGCGGCGAATAAAAAAAGAATAAAGGTGAAAGGATCTCAGCGGAAGAGTGAGACATGTCTCGATGAGTAGATGTGAGCCGAATCCATCCGTGGATTAGTAGCCAGACCATTCGTTTCAACTAGTAGTGTCTAAACGTGGCGGATGTTTCAGTGGGACGGTGGTGTTTTCTCGCGGTACTCCTGTTTACCACAACCATTTATCTCGTCAATGCTTCATTTTCATCTCACCAACCCTCATCACCACAGTGGTAACGAGAATTAAGCCCCTAACTCATTCATTCATCCATCTTTCGGGTAATGATTGAGAAAACTCAGTATTTTTTTTTAATGTTGAATCTAAAGCTAGGTAATTAGTTTGGTGATTGAGAGAGCAGAAGAAAAATTAGGGGCTTACAGTACCGTGATTTATTATTAGTGGTGTCGATTTGCCGTAGGAAAACTGGACTGTATGTTGTGCTCAATGTCATTTTATTTTTACGTCTGCACAGTTCATTAACTTGCTGGCTCCGTCTGGCTAAAAATGCTTGTAAGGCTCTTTAATTGGCCAATGAGAACTCAGCTGTTGCGTGACAGAACATCCGGTGATTCGTTTTAAAATAAATACCACTTGTAACAAAATAGTAAGTAATCAGAAGTTATCGTATTTTATAAACTATTTCTACCAGGAAATATTTTCGCTAATTATAATCTAAGGACAGATGAAACGTGGAAATTGATAATACATATGATGTTGCCAAATATTAAGGATGTGTCTTTTACTGATGCAACCTTAGGATCCTTTAATTTTAGGGCTGCATTCCGTGAGAAAATAGTCATGAAAACACATACGAATTCCTTCGACGCTAACACAACCTGGTGTATAAACAAATAGATACATTTCAGCGGTCATTTGTTTGCGTTTAAAAATGTTTCCCAAAATATTTTTTTTTGTATTTTCCTTCGATCAAATTTGTAATTTAAAACTAATACGTAGATGAACGTATGAAGTTAAGACTTGGAGTGGACAGCAGTTGGCTGACTTAAGTGACGGGCTATCGTTACCCTTCTAATAAAAGCGAAACTAGCGCCTCAAAAGCCACAATGAATGCGAACGATTCGTCCTGTTAATAAAGGCTGCATCGACATCTGTGAAGGTCCTTGCCATCTATTCGGAAGGTCAACAAAAATGACTGATATAGATCCCTTAAAATGCACTTTCCAAAGATTCTTTAAGAAAATGTCCGGAAACAGCGTCGGTCGGGATAGATGTCACACACACAGAAAAATGTTTTCTGTACTTTTACAAAATATTTCTTTGAAAACTAGTTGCCAGGAAATATATTGCAACGCTACAAGAAAGATATTGTAACTTTGTAAAACACATTGCTATTGTTATTTTTGCACATATTTTAAATAGGTTTTTCGAGATAATACTAAATATTTCTTACAAAAATTGGCACATAATTTTACTTATTAATTAATGATTCATTAAAATACATTTTTTAAACCATGGCAAATATAATCAAATATTCAATAATTTTACTATTTTGATTTATCACGCTTATTTTGTTTGCAGTTAGTACTGGGAAGCTATTCAAGGATCGGTTTACAAATATCTTATTGGAGGTACTGAGAAAACAAAAAGTATAAATGACCCGGTAAGAATCCGTACACAGTATTGCTGCAAACACTATTTTGTAGGGATGGAGTTGTTTTCATGTAAAAGTACAATTTTACAAATATCTGTAATGCTATATGAATATTTGTGTACCATTTACAAAAAAAAAATACATTGTGGTGTAAAATTCTTGCATAAATTAATATAAAACAAGAACACAGGATTATTTCTTACGAGAATGACCTTCGCTGTTTACGTGTATTTATTGACCTGGTTGGCACTAACGATGCATGATTTATTTTATATTTGTTTGGCTTCAACTCTTCTTAATAGCGAAGTCATTTAATAAAATCTACAGTATACTTTTGCATACATCATATGTTTGGACTAGGAAATATTACGTATATATTATAATTGTCTGTAAACTAAGTATTTCTTGGTTTTTGGATTAAGTGTACATCCTTGGAAATGATTATGAGGCCGGTGTTTCGGCGAGCCTTGGTGCAACCTTGATGATGGCTGCAACAAGGTACTCCCGAAACGTCGGACACATCATCGTTTCGACGGACGTGGCTTTGACACAAACGCCTAGAAGTAGTTTATATTTTGGCCACCAAAGCCTACGGTCAATATTTTCCATAAGTACTGAAATCATGATAGAGAACGTTTAGAAGCAGGAATTTAGATACTGCATTAGTATTTGCTTATAAACAAATTTTCTCGCGACACAATAAGTCTACGCAATATGCCAATACATAACTTCGGCGAATTTATTGAAACACGATCAACAGCTGAAGTAATTTAAGAAAAGCCAAAACGTTTAAATGTTTTCCTAAGATGTGTGAAGAGAGTTTTATAATATAATTCTGAAGCTAGTGTCAAGGCGCTGTGGTACTTGGTCTGTTCAGCGCAGCACGCTTGGAAGAGAATGACTAGTGAGATGTGCCAGTTTTGTAAGGGCTCAATATCTCTATGGAGACGTTGTGAGCTTTAAACCATTACGTGGAAAGGCTGCAGGATGATTTCGCAGCTGCTGACACAAAGAAGTATCACGTTTCCTGCTTCAAGTTACCAAGGACAGCAGCACCCTTTTCCGCTGTAAGGGTGCCGTCCTTCTCTTTGGCGTTTACTCAGCAGGGAAAAAAAATTATAGTGGAATTTGGAGGAAAAAATGCCTATAGTAGGTAAGATTCCTGTTTCTGCAAACCCAAAATAACTGATATGAAAGTTGGTTTACTTTGATTTGACATTTAACTAGTTTTCAATACACGCTGCGCATTTTTATGATCCTTTGCTGAGTGATTGATTATATTCAGCAAAATAATGACAGCGTGGTTCATTAGCCAAAATTAGTTAGTATATTCTTAAGTACTTTGCCAATAGGTTGAATGGGTTAGTAAAGATTATGCATCTGTAAAGAATAAAATGGGCATTGTTGCAATGACAGAGTTCGTTAAGACATCGTCTAAATGTAGTACAGAATTTAGGTAAAATTTTATTCAAGAGAGGGCAAACAGACCCCAATTGAAGAAGCAGATCCGATCTCAATTTGTTCTGCGTTCCTTGCGAAGCGCTCGGAAAGAGGCAATAATTAATTCCGGCCTTGGGGCGTAGTGGCTTAGACGCTACACTCTGGTTCGAAACCCTGACTGATGCACACTTAACTCATGCTGGCATCGTTCATTTACAGTGATCGCTGGCCAAGCACGATATTTTTTTCTCGCAAAAGCAGGTCGACGAATTACCACGGGGCTTTCTATAAGCATAGAATATATATAATGTATAGAAATCGCGAGCCCAGATTAGAGTTTCTGGCCAGTTTCGCAGAATAATTGTCGTAGTAGCAAGTCTCCCGCTTCAATCGCTGGGTATCGACTGTGTACGCCCCTAGCGGTCTCTTTGGCCGTATTGGGTAAACCAAACCCCCACCCTTCTTTACCTCCCCCCCCCCCTGCTGTTTCAAATATCCCTGTAGGGCTTATCAACACCGTTAGGCGACCTTGAAGAGAAGCTTACCTTACGGATTTCGTAACCTAGTAACGTGAAAATTAGCACCTAAAAAAACTTTGTATCGGGGATACGATCAGTCTTGCTTAAAGTTATGGTTTCACTATTAAAAGAAACTACTTATTCAAACTTTATTTTGCATTGATAATTTTATACATTATATAGGATAAATATGCGCATGCATAAACGGGTTGTCTGAATGTGAGGAACGGTTCACGAGCCATATATATATATATATATATATATATTGAAAGACAAAGACAGTTAGGTTGTGGATTATTACCTGCCTATTTTCGTTTCACCTTATTTATCGGTTGGATGCAGTGTAAAAAAAAATCACGCGAGTATGCGATGTAAGTCCTAAACTATTTAATGTAAATTATCAAAGTGTAATTATTATCCTTTAGTTTTGTATTAAAAATCTCCACATTTTTATTATTTTGAAAAATAATTTATTTAGATTACAACAATCACATTATTTCTATTTCTTTGTTTAGACCAAAACCTAGTCAAAACTGAACTAATTTAACTGTGCTAACGCTAATTAATTTTCAATGTAAATTTTAATAAAAGCAATCGCCTAACATTTCATTTTTCGTTACGGCCAGAATCAGGATTTTTTTGGTTACTACCGCCTCTTGGATCTGACATCATAGCCACTTTTTTAGATTCCGCCGCCGTCTTGTTGTCTGCTGAAAGCAGCCATCTTGAATGACGTCACAACCGCCATCTTTTTTTTTTGTTCTGCTTGAGGCCGCTATTTTGGATACCGACATCTTTGTTTATGTTGTTTGATACTAGAGAGCAACAGCATCACAATGTTTCACACACTTAAGGGCGATATTCCATTACCTGCCATGTTTTTGTGATCCTTATCAACATATTAACATTAAATTTTTTATTCATAATACATTGGAACCAAAGTGATTCGTATCATGCCAGCTCGGATCTCTGGGTTGTAAAACATACGCCTTTGACCGCACAGCCATTTAGACATTTACCTGATCGAGAATTAAGTAAGGTATTAAAAAAAATAACAAACACATTCAGACTTACATTTTTTTTAAATTTGCAGAGTAATAGCATCACCTGCTAGAGTGCGCTGTCATCATATTGGTTTCATTTTTACCCTCTAAGTTGCAGTATTTTTTACTACCCTGACATTCACCATATTGTCGGCTGTCTTGGCCGTCATCTTGAAAGTCTTTTACGCTCTCTATCAGGCCCGTTTCATTATATTGATTAAAATATCGGCCCGCAAAGAGAATCATTCGATAGTTAACGTAGCTGCTCCACCAGCGAATTCTAGCGGCGGGTACGAAACTAAGCGTGGTTCACGTCCAGAAATATAGTTGAAAACACAATTTGCTTATATTCACCAGAATCGGCACTTTTTTAAAAAGAATTCGATGTTAATTTTCGGTCCGATTTTCGTGTTATAAGTGTTTATGCAACATGAGAACACGTGAATTGGCTGATTACCGAGGCTGAGTACTGAAAAAACTCCAACACTCAATTTCAGGAAACAAAAAGAAATAAAATTGTGAAAATATTGTGTGAAGCTCGTTCCACAAGCAAAGTGCACGGGACCGACCCGCCTCGGACAACACACCAGCACAGCGGGTTGAACCAGCTCGTCTGTTTCAGCTGCAGGTTCTGACACGCGCGTGTTCGACGCGACATGTTGCGCTTCCAGCCGACAACTACGTCACACGCTCTTTGACTCAGCGCCGTCCGAACACACGAGGTGCGTGCCAGCGCCCAAGGCTCGAGTCCAGCCGACGACCACCACCCCCCCCCCCCCCTGGGGGCTCTAGTCGTCTCCGGGCGACGCGACGCGACGCCGACGGCGGAAAGCGAAAGTGACGAGTTGCGCGCTTCTTGCGCGCAGACGAGCTGGCTCCGCGCGACGGGAAGGTCTTCGGGAGGATCGCCGATTCTCCTTCCCATCGCGCATCTCCGAGAGTTTATATAAAAAAAATTGAGGTATTAAAAAAATTTGAGGCGAGTACGAGGGCAGGGAAGGTATCCACGCCGCCAGAGGACTCGCGGAAGGGGCACCTCAGGTACGGCGAAGGGGCGACTCCAGCCGGAATGTAGGAAACCGTTTTTTTTTTTTTTTTTTTTAGGGGGACACAGACACAGACAGACAAAACACGGGACCGAAATCCGTAGTTTTATTTCGCGTGCTGGCTTAAAATTGAAACGATTTGACCTTCGGCTATACTTCTGCAAGCATCCACAGTTTATGAAGACGACTGACTCTGCCTGGTGTGTGAACCTGGTTAAGGTGGGTCTTCTAAGGTTTATTTTTAGCGTCTCGCCCCATTTACATCGAAATTAACATTTAAAAAAAAATTTACGTTCGTACGATTAGATGGAATTTTAGAATGTTGTGGGGGATACACCAGAAATGTTTTTTTTTTCTGTCCAGTTACAAAGTAAAGTGCTCTTTTCAACCATCCAAAGAGGGGGAGGGGGAAGACACCAATACTCCCCCCCCCCCAAAAAAAAAAATTCACGTAACACCTTGACGGTAAGAAGCAATGTAGACAGCCAGTGCTTCGAAGCTCCACAAAAGTGGACGACGATGCCAGTAATTATCACTTCTCGCAACCGGCTAGCAATCACGGAACGACGTCAACAGCCAGGACACATGATGGGACGGATGGGGGATGGTGGGGGGGGGGGGGGTCGGTGATGACGTCCGGCTAGACTCCTTCAAGGGGTGCGGGGGACGCCAGTCGCCCGTGATTAGAGGCCGCCACCCGGCGGGCTGAGTCAAGGTCAGGGGAACGCTGGACGACGTGACTGGGGTCTCGTTGGTAGAGTCCCGATTATGTCTAGAGACCGGAAAAGTTCGTGGATTCGTTTCGTGGTAGGCTAAAATGTAAATACTTATACCATCTGGCTGGGTCTGACATTTCTGTTGGTTCACAGTTCATGCGGAGTAATGTGAGTCGGTGAGAATACCGACTTGAACCGAATTGGCATTTCATATCTGCACTCTATTGGACTGGTTTTGATAAAAAAAAACCGCCAGGTTTTCGTGTAAGAACATTGAAGCTATCCAGTCTTCAGGACTAGGAAAAGTATTGTCGCTTTGCCTCCATCTTAAGGAAGGGAATTGTGTAACCACAGCTGCATCATCTAGGCCCCATCGCTCCCAACAGCGATTGCTGGGTATTCTAACCGGCCGGCCCTCCGATCCTATCATCCCACCATAATAATAATCTCAGAATAACCACTTTCGTAGAAATTTAATTCTATAATAATTTCGAGCGAAAAAAAAAATGCGTTGTGCCATCTCGTACCACACAATCAACGTTTTTAAAACTTTGTTTTAATTCTACGTATTTAAAAAAAAAACATCGCAACTGAAAGCAGGAGGGAATGATGGCGTACGGAACTAAATACGACCCTTCTGTGAGCGAACAAAGGCCCGGTCCCACGGACACAAATGAAGGCGGTTAATAATGTAGAAGTGTTGGTGTTTTTTTTTTTATTTCAAATTCCTTATCAGCAGGAATTGTGAGTCAAGGCGATGACCCACGTAACGAAACATGCAACGCTCAGGAGTGGGGCGTACGATAGCGGGGAAGGGGGGAAAGGGCAATAACAAATTAAGTAGAGAGTCAAGACCTGATGCAGGTTTTTTTTTCGTCCGCCATGTTTGTTACAACTGCGAACCTTCAGTGTGAACGTCCATTGTGTAGGTACTGCCCTGAGTAGTTGCATCGTTCATGTGAAATAATGAAGTGAAGGTGGGTCCAGGGACAGCCCGTGATTTTCATTTTGGTTTTACTTATTTGTCAAGTGTTCTGTTAAAAATATGGACATCAATGGGAAAAGGAAAATTAAAAAATTTCTTTAGCATGTATATCAAAAGTATTGGTCAGTACCAATTCCAATTCATGATTTCATATTTGAAAAAAACCTTTCAGATATGTTAATATCACGTATGATTACGCGATTGCATGGGAATATGATCGTAATTATTTATAAAACTGACCCGAGGATAATTTATCAGGAAAAAAAAATTTAAATATCTTTAAGATGAATCAGCAAACCCCATCGTCGAAACTTCAGTTCCATGTTAGCTAAATATTTTGTTTGAAAGGGTGATTTTTTTTTCCAAATAAGTAAATAGTCAAACCCCAAGAAAAGTCTAGGGCCACTACTTGTGTGAAGTTTCACGTCTAATGCGCGTGACTTGCCGCATGGCGCGCCCAGGCGAGAGAGAGAGAGAGAGAGACAGAGAGAGACAGAATAACCGCATGGGCCTCGGGATGGCAACGATTTCCAAACCAGCACAATTTTTCTTCTAACAGCTACAAAACACCTAACTCTCGGTTCCCTGAAGATGAACCGCGAAACACCTCGTCTAATTTTGCGAGATAGTGTCCCTGTTCGCGCGCGCTGAGAACACCTGAGCGGACAGCTCGGCACCAGCAACTGAACGTTCTGCGTGCGTAATGGCCCGTCTAGTCAGGTGTGCATGTGTGTGTGTATGTGGTTTTCGTAAACAGACACAACCCGGACATCCAAATCGCGTGGTTTCTTCTGAATCTCTGCACACCGTACGTGTGCCCAGGTAGATGGGGGGACATTAACATGTCAGCATCATTTTATATAAACATAAAATATAAATGACAACGGGAAATTTTTTTATCAAACACGGAAAACGGCTACTAAGTTTAATTTCAGCGTTGATTCCTAGAGTACCCATCAGCAAACATACAAACTTTGACTATTTCCTCTGAGGCTTGAGGTAATGCTGGTAGAAAGGATAAGTAGAATTTTTATTCACCATCAACCGTTACTTATATTGTTTTTTAGAAAGCTTGCTACCAAGACCGTGGAAGAATTCTGATATGGTGTGCCGTAATATGTTTTAATTATGAGTAAGAAAATTACATTTTATTAAAAATACAGTAACGTTCATATTTAAAATTTTTCCTCGGCTGGTATATCTAGCGCGGTGTCGCCTCCAAGCGCAAGGCTCTGAACCGGCGCGCAGTCTTCTCGTCGTCAAAGGACAAATTTGAAATTTGAGCGGTGACCGTAACCATATATGGCGGAAAAATGGAGGCAAAGGTGTAATTTCAAGTATCTGTACCGGTTTTCTACGCCTAAAAAAATACTCTTTATAACACGACTTTTAGCCATTTTTAACCCTTCTTCAAAAACTTAATCCGAAACTAAAAGTACTTTTCGGCCATCAGCGAATTCTTAAATTCTTTTCGTAAACAGACTCCACTCGGATATATTAAATAGTTTTCAAATCGCTTTGTTTTTTCCTGAATCTCTGCGCACCGTATGTGTGCCCGGGTAGGCGGGGTCCTTAACAAGTTAGGAGAGAACGAGAATATAAAAATATTAATAAAATTTGACTGACTTGACAGAATTCGATGGGGTTGGTATGTCGGCTGGATATTTTCACTACAGAGACCTAGTCCTCCCGCCAAAGTTGTTCTGTGAACGGTGTTTGTGGATAACTTTATCATTCCAATCTTGGTGGCATTCTCACCTCCTAGATATAATCCCTGTTGAGAGTACACTAGATTTTTTTTAATTGCCAGTTATTTATCTTCATATCTGTAATCTCGAATATTATCTTTAATCTACAAAGTTTTTCTTTAGGGTGGCTGAGAGGGGAGCATCTTATGTATCATTTCTATGATGCTAGCTTGATCCTTCGGTTTAGATATTTTTATACAATTTTTTTTTTTTCGAAATGTGATCTTTTCTTTTTTCTTCCTGCGTCCTAAACTTTTTTTTTTTGTTCAGACATAATACCTAAATTCTTCATTCTGTATTATTAGATCTCGTAACCTTCGTTTCTCCGACAGATTTCTTGCTCAACGATCGCAATTCTTCTTGCTTCCGTTATCTTCTTTCCTTCCATCTCTTACGTTTTGTCTGCAAGAATCCTCTTCTTCTCGTAACTTCTTTCCAACATTATTTTATCTTCTTCCTCCAGTTAGCTTCTCCGCGCCGGTGTCGGTGACAGTCGGAAAATGTTTACCATTGGCACTGGGTTTGAGAGCCGTCCAATTAGACAAGAGACGTGACACAGACCTATTCAACATCGCCGCAGAGCAGATCAGGTGCAAACACGTAGTCGCGCCCTCGGGTGTCGCTATAAATAAAAAGATCCCGAGGGTGTGTCTAAGGGCGTGAACCCACCCCCGGCGCGACCCTGCCCCGCTGCGCGCCGTCGTCACAAGGGGTGAAGGGGGGAGGAGCGTCTTACATCCGTCTGGGTCTATTCCTGGGTGCCGGGATCCCAAGGGTAAACGCATATAGCGCGTCCACGGCCATAACCTTCAACCAGCCACATGCGCGTAGGGTCGCGCGCGCGCGCTGGCGGCCCCAGGGGTGTCCGCCCGTCTTGTGGCCACGATCAGTCAAATGTGACGGCAGCGATGGTAGTAGTATATTATAGTCGGTTCTGGTGCATGACACAGCGTATGACTATGACACAAAACTACAATAAAACAGGGACCCACAGTCAACGTTGACCAAGCCCAAAACATTGTACACATTTCCAAATACAATCACAGTTTAATCAGCGAAGTCATATAAATAAAAAAAATTAAAAAGAATATGGTTACAGAATAAGTAATATAGTTTACCATCCAAGAATTAGGCACAGTCGAGCTTGCTGCAACTAGACCCAGACCTAGCAGAAGCATCCCGATTAGCCAGAACATGCTCCAATCTTGACTGCCCAAAAGGGACCAGGCCTACATACACACGTGACAGAACAGCAGAACTTCAGTCTTTTACTAACCCTTAAGGATGGTTGCAAAGAATCATGCCGAAACGCCGGGCACATCATTTTCACGGACGTCACTTCAACCAGAACTTTCAGTTCTTAAAAACTATTTAATTTTCCTTATGGGCAGGTTACAATTTTTATTTAAAAAAACGTGTATTTGCTTATTAACTGTGCATATATATATATAGTTATTTTTTAATGTCCCAAAAAATCATAGGATGAAATCGCAATGCGTATGTAGTTATGATGATGCGCATAAACGCACCAATGTGAAGCGCGCTCGCTCGCGTCATCGAGCCGATGGTAGCGGTCGCAGAACAAACGCGGGAGAGAGACGCAACGCGCGCAGTTCACATGATTACGACGGAACGCATTACCGCCGAAGCTGGTGTCATTGAACATCCACTGTAAAAGCTGGTGATCTTTAAAATAAGGCCAGTCATCAACTACCTCCTTAATTTATTCCACTTCGTCACGAATCTCCTTGAGTGAAACAATGAGCTGAAAGCTCCATGACCCAGCCACCATGTTATTACATTTTAACATCATACATTATTTTCCTATGGAAAATTACACGGATGTTTGATCGCGTAATCATTGAATATGTTTTTTTAACAACAAAATATTATCATAATTTTTTTTCCCCTTCATAAATCTGACTTTCGTGTGACTTAGATGTTCATTTTCGTTTTATTTTTTCCAATGCACAAATATTTTCAACAGATATTTACTAAGTATTTACATATAAGGGATGTAATAGGCCGCGAAAGTGATAACAATTACAAGCAACTGTGGTGCTTTTTACAGCAATTATATCATACTTAGTCAAACAATGTTAAAAAAAATATTTACGACAGAACAAAAAATGTAAGATAGGTATAGAGTTAAATGTACACAAACAGAGCCCTTAAATAATAATAATGAGTATAAATATAAAAGAACACAATGTGTGATAACCCCACCTTAAGGTGGTGCCTCCATTTTCAAGTCAAGATTTCATATTGACAGTAATTACAGATAAACTTGTAGACTTTTTCAATTGTTTAACTTTCAAGAAATTAAAAACATATACAGCGCATACTTTTTGCATAATTAACTGCCAAAGTTATATTTTTAACAACTTTGGGTTGTACAAATAAGGAGAATTTAATTTAATATAGAACTGGAACTTTTTAGGTTCAAGTGCAATGCCACTGGCTACTTCAATAAATGGTTTCAGAAAATATTATTTAATTTTACCTAGCATTTCAAAATTCTCAAATTTGTAACGACTTTGACAGCCAAGAAACATGAAATGAATTTTTGTGATAGAAACGCAAACCACACCATGAAGTAGCCAGCGGCATTGCAGTTAAACATAAAGAGTTTCAGTTCTGCAATAAATTAAATTCTCCTTATTTATACAACCCAAAAACATTGAAAATATAACTTTGGCAGCTAATTATGCAAAACGTATGCGCTGTATATATATATATATATATATATATTTATTTTCATTTCGTGAAAGTTAAACAATTGAAAAAAGTCTAAAAGTTGATCAGTGATTAATATAAATATAAAATCATGACCTGAAATTGGAGGCACCCCCTTCAGGCGAGGAGAAAATCTTCCGTCGGTCGTCGCGCGACTACGAAGGGCGAATTCTGCGACCCCACCTCCTCGCGCGGGACAGCTGCATCGCGGCCGGACCGGCCAAATGTGCCCCATCCCGGGGAGGCGGGTCTTGCAGGTGAGGTTGCGTCGACCAGCCCTCTCCCCTTCCCACTCCACCACCCTCCCCCCTCCCCCCGTGTGCTTCCACCCCTTACCCCCCTCTTCAGCAAGGACCAACCCCGCCGAGCCGCGCCGTAGCCACAACGCAGGCACACACACGCTAGTGATGGGCGGAACGATTCAACTGACCGGATCGATTCATTTGAATCAGTTTCATGTAATGATTATTTCGAAAGATCCGTTCGTTTCAGTGTTGCCACCCGCCACCGTACACGCAATTATTCTGGTACACTCGCCTCTACATTCGGGTACATACATACTTTCGGGTACGAGAATTTCTCAGTTCGGGTGTCATTCAGACACATACACAAAAAAAAAAGTACGAAAACAAAATATCGCTGTCTTCTTTAATACAACTATCATATACGCTGTTCTGTTAAATCTCGTAATAACGTGACAACATAATTTTTTTTATAGTTTAAATGCAATATTGGTTCTACTGCCGTGGTCCGTGCGTGTCGTTGGGTGGTTGTAGTTCAGGTTGGAGGGGGGGGGCGGGTGTAATGTAAACGGACATTTTCAGGTTAAAGGTAAGTAATCGGTGTACAATTATTTTAAATATAGCGTAGCCGAGGCTGTTTTCTAAAAGGCAGGGATGACTAATGTCAGTACATTACGGTTAGGGCAAAAACTGTTTTCCATCCTAATTGGTTTTCCATTCTAAGTGAATATTGTTCAATATTTTTGACTATCAGTTTTTTTATAAATTCTGGTATACCCGAGCGGATCGTGACGGGTACCGGGTACGAACATAGTAAATTGGGTACGTGTACCCGAATTGGAGTACATCTGGCAACACTGATTCATTTCGTTCTTTCAGTTCTGACCACAGACAACAGGATCCAGCACATCTCAAGAGTCATAACTCGTTCACCCATTCGAGTATTGGTTTCGTCTAGGCAACTGGCTTTTTTTTTTTTTTTTTTTTTTTTTGCCTGGCCTGTTGTCGTAAAATTGTCGGCTCGGATAGCTGAAAATTCCAGACGTCTAATTGTTTCAAGAATTGTGCGTAAACACTTTTCAAAGATAAAATTAGTAAATAAAACCTACACAATACATTAATAATAATTGCAACGCGATAATTGTTCAGTCTCTAACCACCCCTACCCCCACTGCTGGCCCATTCCCACTCCTTTTCATGTTACCCTATTTTTTACATGCTTTATATTAGCTTCACCTGTATGTTTGTCTGTCCGTCTGTAACTCTGTCTGTCCGTCTGTAACTCTTTCGACTAAGAGTGAGTGCCTCATCACTGTAAAATGTCCCACCCATTTCATTACGTTCGTTAGCCGAGCGGTCTAAGGCGCGCGACTTCTGTGACGTCAGCTTTCGGATTCAGCGATCGTGGGTTCTACTCCCGGCCACGCCGAAAAAAAAATGTTTTTTTTTTTCCCCGGTAAATTCTAATATTATATCCATACATCTAACTGCAAATGATTCGTAGAGACTTTACCATTTCTTTGTGACGTTGCAACTCCAAATAGTTATCTCAGATGGTAATAGGTAGTGTCGGTAACTCATTTCCCTATGATAATTATACATAAATATAGTTTAAAAAACTAAAAAAACATGCTTTTAAAGAATATCAAACTAAAAAGTTAAAAATAAATATAGTTTAAAAAACTAAAAAACATACTTTTAAAGAATATCAAACTAAAAAGTTAAAAATAAATATAGTTTAAAAAACTAAAGAAACATGCTTTTAAAGATTATCAAACTAAAAAGTAAAAAATAATTTTAAAATTTAATTTATGACAATAGTATATAAGCAATACTAGTATAAATGAGAAAAAAGCATGGGGCGCTTAATATTCAAAAAATATGGCACAAAGCGCCTCAAGCTTTTTTCTCATTTATACTAGTATTGCTTATATACTATTGTCATAAATTAAATTTTAAAATTATTTTTTACTTTTTAGTTTGATAATCTTTAAAAGCATGTTTCTTTAGTTTTTTAAACTATATTTATGATCAGTTATCGTTTGCTCGTGTGAACACGCACACGCTGCGATTACCGATTACTGTTGACTACCGCGTCATGAGTCATTTTACGAACGAATCATACTGGCCGGTGCGCTCATATCGTTCTTTCAGCGTTTTATATTCTCCCAAAACGTTTTTAGCTTTTGAGTAATCAACTCTCAAAGAGCCGATTCTTTACATGGCGAACGAATCATATTATTTCGTTCGCTAAAATATTCGTTCATTTGGAACGAATCGGTTACGAACGACACATCACTTAAGAGACACTGCGACATGTTACCAACGGGTGCATTTCTATGAAGAACCGATTTCAGGAATTTTGCAGTCATTCCACGCAATTTATGCTATCAAATAAAATAAATGTTTTTTTTTCCCCTAAGAAACTATGCTAGCTAACAAACTGCCAGTGCTTCCCTCATAAATGATGAAAGGATATTCAGATGTCAAACTAATAAACGATTGATCTAGTTACGTGCAAGAATAACTGCAATGGATATTCGTACAGCAAACAATCTCCTCCGGCACATTCGCAGAGAAAATATTTGTCCGAATATTATTTGCAACGCTGCAAGGCTATACTGCTGCGAAATTTATGTAAAGAATAATGATTAAAAAGTCACGCATACATGACATGTTTTGAAAGTTTCTGAAAATGTCCGACAATACAAAGACGAGCCTTCGTCAAAGGCATTTGAGCCTCTTTGCCAGAAGCATAAACAAATCAACAGGTGGCTTGAAAATTTTCCTATGTATATGAACCATGAATCGATCTGTATACGACTAATACCCAATCTGAACAAGCTGTTAGTGTAGTTTGCGCGTTTGTGACTTGGTATGCACCACATATTCGCGTTTTGATATGCACACCTTTTGAAGAGGAAAATAAATTAGTTCCGTAAAGTGTTTCTAAAGAATTGTTTGTTAAATGTACTAATTAGTTTTAAAGTCTACGTCGTTTGGATTAAAGACGCAAAGCTTTGAAAATACATGTCTTTATCTCAAAAAAATACTGAAGACATAAAAAGTGCCATTTACACCAGTGACACGAATATATATATATATATATATATATATATATATATATATATATATATAATATATATTAACATAAATATCATGCCATGATCGCACACGAAATGCTGTTACAAAGTGAGAAAGTATTCGTACATAACTTAAAACAATGAGATTGACTCCTCAAAGGAGCGAGGAAACGCATAGCACGAAAATTACATATTTACACGTTACGACTGCAATATCTGTGTTTCCCGACGTTTCTCACCTCGAGATGTCGATTTCAACAAAGTTGTGTCACGAGTTACCGCTTGCACGTCTCATCGCAGCTACGCCCTTCTGAAAACTGTGTCGCGTCGTGAACGAACCATCGAAATGCTGCGGAGATTCAATCTTTAAATTCCCTCTTGTCGTACACACTTGGCTGAAACTGGGCTTCAGTAAAAAAAAATCTGCAGGCTGGAAACAAGAACAGTTTATTCCCAAATTTCACCACATTCAAATTAATAGTTAAATTTTACCGGTTGCAAGTTAGACATTCGCTTTGGTTTTGTGTTGGCACAGTACTAACACGTAATCGATGAATGTACTTTTCAGTTTCCCAAGAGGTTATCTCAAATTACAAGACGAATTAGCATGCATAAAAAAAAGTAAAAAACCTTAACGAAAAGTGTTAAATGTAGTAGGTTTTCTCTGGTCTACTAAAATTAAAAAAAAAAGTAACAAAAGGGTATTTATATGTTCCAAGTCAAAATAAAAATTGTAATATTCTCGCGGACATGTTGAGTGTCGGTTCAAATTTGCTCAGCTCGCAATAAGAGAAACTCACGATCGGGCCTGACGTGAGGGAAGTTGTCATCAGAGGTGAGTTAAAAAAGGGTGGGGCGGGGGGTCGTGTTCCATCCCTCTTGCCCGTACCACCGCGGGGAATGCTGGGGAAGGCACTGCTGGCTGGGCCTAGAGGAGAGCCCGTCACTTCGGCCAGCCCCGCGGGTCGCACAATCGCGTCACGGGGGGTGGAGGGAAGGGTACCCACCGGGACCAACCCGGGGAGGGAGAAAAGGATGTTCCCACGGCTAAAGCTGGGCAGTAACCACCTTTTTTTCTTCTTATTTTCCCCCCGCCCCTCCCATTTTCGCTGTCGCCCCAATGACGATTCACGGCGTTGCTACCTACCTGTGTGCGCGGAGTTGCTGTTATAGTCTGTGTCAAGCAACTTGTCTCTATTAAAAAAAAAAAAATAGTTCCAGTGGTAACCATTTCCCAACTGTGACTTTGAACAGCGGTGCATGAAGATTGTTTACTAACACCATCAAACATGGGAGTTTCTCAGGGGGGGGGGGGGATAACGTTTATCATTCCCATTTCACAGATACGACTTTGCAGGCACAAGCGGGTCCCCTCAACGAGGGGTATTTATGAATGCGGGGGGGGGGGGGGGGGGGGTGAACGGCCCCTGGCCTGGGACCCATGGCCCTCCCCCCATGCCGTCAAACACATGAAGTTGTTTACGAACCATTGGCACTACTTTTGAGAACTGTAAAATTTGAAACAAGTTACACGAGACAGACTTTACTGTTATTTGGGGCAGACCGAAACAAACAAAACCTCTAAGGCGATACCGTATCACGCTTAAAACTCCTAGTCGCCGCTCAGCGAAAGTTTGTTTGTGAACGCCTTGGGTAGATTTATAGATATTCGTTTGGGATGTTTTAAGAAATACCAATGTGATAAGAGTCCGTTTTGGTTGTTTTGAAGAGCATCGAACAAATGTTAACAAACGTAAGTAAGTATTCCCCATACGATAAACAAGGGAAAAATGCCTTTTTTATTCGAAGTCTTGTGACATTTTTAAAATAAAAAAAATTTCTAAAGCTTGCAAATAAGCACTTTGAAAGAAAAAAAAAATCTTAGTGATGTTTATTAGGACGCATATCATTGTAAATTAAACATCCGCGAGGATCTCATAAATATTTTGCATAAATAATGATTATAGACTAAATTAATTCGGAGACTAAGAACCTTAAGTATTAGGAAATCTCTATAGCTTTGCGTGATTTATGAACGTGAATTTTCTCTCCTTTTTTTTAACTTTACGTACAAGTGACTATACCATGTTGTTTGTTAATTCTACGAAAACTTAAACGAGAAAAAGTAACTCAAAATAAGTTTATCTCGAACTAAATAAATTTTACTTAGAGTGACATTTATTTATATATCAGAGACCCAGTGTACAGTTCCAGGAATTAAGGAAGGCATACATTTGAATTTAATTTCAAAATTTTTGAACAGTGTGAATTATATAGATTTTTTTCTTTCGCTGTGTCATAGTTATCGGTAGGGCTACTCGCTTCTCGGGCACCGTGTTTCCACACGCGGCAGTGGTGCCACCCCGCGCTGCCCACTCGGCTGCGAGACGAGCGAAAACAATGGAATAACGACGACGGCCTACCTGCGTGCGCAGCTTGTTTATCTAATCGCGGCGGTGTTTGCGATTCTGTTTTTCGCTTTCACAGGCGGTCGCGGAGGGGCGCCGGAGGGGGAAAGTGTAGAGGGGGACGGGTGATGGAAGGGGGGGGGGAGGGGATGAGGCGAGTCACCTCTACGGCCGAGGCAATGACCTACAAGTTACTGGGCTATTTCCTTTTCAGAGAGCGGAGGCCGGCCGGCTGGCAATGTCAGTGGCGACGCGGCGGTGGCATGCAGGCCTGCCAACTGTTGCGACACGCGACACGCAGCATCGACCTCGCCGCGAGCACGGCTGCCATCATGCAGCCGCGGCACCGAAATTACCCGCCAAGCTGTGCGCTGTGCCAATTTGCGTTCTGGCCACTCGGCACGTAACGAACTGCACTAAACAGATGATTTTTTAGCAAGTATTTATTTTTAACAAACCGAGCCTTGGATACATTATACAAATTAAAAATACGTTTCTTTAATCAATTTTATTAGGTATGACAAAGTATTATTTTTAAGACATATAATCTATTTTTTTTAAATTTATAAATCTTGCCTTTATATCATTCTCCTGATCCTAGGGGGACATAAGATGAATTCCTTGGTTTTTGATCCCTCCACTATTTTTTTAAGAAGAAATAAATAAGTCTATAATTCGCTGTCCTTATTCTTTAACATAGTGTACGTATGACTAGAGATATATTTACCATATTCGTTTATGGTGCCTCATGGGAACTTTCTATTTTAAGTGACAATTTGATATCAAGAATGCGATTAAATTAATGGTTCGTAAAAAACGTATCGAGTGTTCAAAAACCATCAATTCAAAGTATTAATAAAAAACTCTTCTTTAAAAGTTTGATTAAGGCATAACCTTATGTCATAAAAAAGTAGCTTACATTAAATTTTTCCTTCGATTACATGGCAAGGCTGAACATATATATTTTTTTTAAATAATGTATCTGATTTGCATTAACTTGCTTGCATTATTATAATTGAACTGAATGAAGAACTAATTATTTCCTTAGCACATTAACTGTAGGGATAATGGTTAAAACCTAATATATCGATTCCAAATACGTACTAATTGCAAGGTCTGCAATACGTCACAACAATTTTTAAATCTCTAACCACACATGATGGGAATGAGGCAACACGAGGCGTGTTTTTTTAAGTACGTGCCGTTTTGAAATTCGGCCACTGCAGCGCTGCGGTTGGCATTCCGCGCATGTACCTACATCTATCTCTATTGGCCAGATACAGACGCCATTACGGAAACATTCGACCGTTTTTACGTTTGTTTGTATTACAAAATGCCTCCGTCGATTGAGAATCCCGCCGACTGTGAAATACGCGCTGTGATTGTTTTCCTTGCTGCTAAAGACTTGGCAACGGCTGAAATGCATCGTTAGATCAGCGAGGAGTATGGAGAAAACATCGAGACGGATGGAATGGTATACGTAAATGGGTTGGAGCTTTCAAAGATGGCCGCACGAAATGTTCGTGATGAACGAAGTGAACGGGCGACTTTCTGTCATTTCTGAAAACTCGGTGCAGAAAGTCGACGAATAAGTGAAAGAGAACAGGCGTTTTACGATTTCATCGTTATCTGAATGTGGTGTGTGGCGAGTGTGGTGGGCCGAGATGCCTGCACCCGAGGACGGCGTTAAGTTCCTGCTATGAGTCTCGACGCACGCCACTGGACAACAGCGTCGCCGAACAAAAGAAGGTTGTCGGCACACGAATAGCTGTAAGCCGCTGAGAGCGAAAAATTTGCCAATTTCGTTAGACGAATTATCGTGTCGCGGACTTGCTCTTTTTTTTTTTTTTAATATTGGGCAGCAACGAACTTTGGCAAGGAATATACCTACCTACTTGTACCGGATTTTCACTGAAAAAAAATTTAAGTTAAAACTTCAGTCTAAAGTAGTGACGGGAATAAGTAGTGGACGGGAATTTCGATTTGACGATAATACGTAACTGTAATTAAGGTTTCGCGAATTAAGTAACTGAATGTGCGCGGAATAAGCGTGTTAGAAAATGGATATAAATTTTTGCGAGGATTTTGAATTGCCAAAGGAACATTTTTTGGAAAGCTCCAATCAGAGATATTAGTGTAAATTGATAGTTTGATATATTTTTTTAATAATCCATTTGTATAGGAATAAGAGTTAGTGGGAGAAAAGTGTCTTGAGATAATACATTTATCTATTTATATTTACCTGGCATGACAAGATTATTAAGAACGTATATACATTTAGTTTAAAAATCTTATATATATAAAATTTTAAAATGCTTATACAGTTTTATATGCATTGTGGATTAAGTGTAAAACGTCCATGTTGAGAGACACTACCGTTTCCAGCGAATACCATGATCGATACGAATGTGATTTTGGCATTTAATAAATTTCAGAGGAAATTATATACTTTAGCTTATATATATATCTTGCAAACCCATTTCACACTTTTCAATATAAATGAAAAATTATTGATAGCTTGTTTGGTTTAATGAATCTCACATAACATGCTCAAGGGCGACTCAGGCTTCGAGGAATCGAGTATAGTGTATAGATGGGTTTGCTTCGGGCAGCTGAGTGCATGGCAGCATGCGTGTGGGGAATTTGTCAACCTTGACCGCGAAGTTGGAGGTCTAGGTCGTGACAGTCGGAATGGAATGTTGTAACAAAAATCGATAAATCTAAGCTGACGTTATATGTGAGCCCTTGGTAGTAAAAAAATACGCTGATGAATTGGATTACACATTAAGGTAGAGCACTGAAAGCATTTAAAAGAAATCTGGTTATTAGCGAACAGGTTCATGGTCACTGCAAAATCACTTTGTTGTAACCACAAAATATTTGACAGGATAAATAGCCACAATTACAAAAAATATATTGCCCTTAATATAAACAATCTAGTTGTACACCTACATACATTCTGTATTTTACTTTTTACTGAAGGCAGATTACGTGAGAGACATGTGAACATGCATGATTATATAGTAAATTTTTTAAATGTAAATATCCTGAAAGTTGTCCTATCATTCACGAGGGGATTTATCTCGTAGCATCTTCGGCGATAGCGTATCGCGCTTGGTGGGGGAGGTCGGTGTATGAAAATGACTGTTGTTTCAGCACAGCACGTTCGCTCGCTCTGCTTCGCTCGCATTTAAACGACACTTCCTTAATCAGATAAACGCCATTTAAAAGGAAGTGACGAACATATAAAACACAAAATTCTAATTTTTTTCTTCAAGTTTATGGAATTCGAATAATGCTAAACGATACAGTCTACGTCAAATGTTTAGGATCATTACGAAATTTGTACAAATACGTACCGGTCCTTAAACATGTGGTATATTTGTTTGTAATACATTGCCCTATCGGTGAGGTCGTCAACTCACGTTTTTTTTTCTATAAATTTAAATCACTGAAATCGGTTTATTGGTTTGCAATTATTAAATTTTGAAGGTTTATAGAAAGGTAGAATTTTGGTATATTTTACTATGTTTAAAAAATTGAGACAATTTTTTTTTATATTATCTCTTGATATTTCTTTAACGAAAACAGACGTAAACAAATATATTATTGCAATCAAATTGTTTAAAAATTATCAAGCGATGTGGATCTCAGCTGGTAGTGTGTACGTTCCGAACAGAAAACAAACACTGACATTGTTCAACGTTCACGTAATGTATTGCCCAAGTGCAGTCTGAGTTAACTTCCTGCAGGTTTGTTTATGTGCGCAGAAGAATGCAATCGATGCAGAGCAAAAGGCAAAGCTCTTACACAGTAAAAACACAATTGAAAGGTTAATAAGGAAAGGTCTTTGGAAAATATTTGTACTGCAATGCTACAAGTAAAATATTTTACATTTTCTAACATACTTATGTGGGGCATACAGAATGTGAGCTGTGAATAAAAAAAAATATATCATAATTTAGAGAACGACAATACTTTCTTGTTAAGATAGACGATTAGTGTAACGTATTGCACAGAAAAATTGTGTACAGTTTACGATGTTATAGTTACTTGCAGATTTCCAGGAATGTTTTTGGCAACTAGTCTTCAAAGATTTATTTTTAAGGGTTATTGTTTAATGGTGCCTCAGCACCATTTAGGAAGTAGTGATAAAATGTGAAAAACTGATCTTCAAGAAAACGGCATTGTTGGCTAAACTGACTTGTCAATTTGAACAGGTAACACATAAATACGATTTCTTTCATGCCACGTGTTTTCTTGAAAATTAATTTTTTTTAAATTTTTTGACAACTTCTTATACTGCGCTCTGATACCTTTTAATAATAATAAATTTATTTATATGATTGCAGAAACATTTTACAGCGTACTGCATTGCCAAAACTGTATCAGAGTCAGCTGTGGTACATTCATTTGCGGGTCAACACCTTACATGGAGACTAAGTAGTTTATAATTACACAGTAATCAAGATAAAGAGATAATTAAAGTTCCCAATGAAACACATTGCGAAACGTCATTACTTATTATCGTAAAACATAAATGATAAGGCCATTATTTCTTTTAATTAAAAATGTTTATAGAAATAAGGAATAGGCATTCATCTCAAATCTGTCTCAATGGGTACATATAGTTGTTATTTATAAGAAACATGTGTTTTGTGCTTTCTCTATAGGTACCATGGAAAATTCTGAATATAGGCTAATAACTTAAATACGAACCTACCATGCTCATGTCTGGCATATTGCAGGCGCATTGTAGAATAACTGAGTGCAAAATAACATGAATTCAATTGTCAACAGACACAAAATTTTGTAAATATTGTTTGAGTGTGTGGTGGCAGTTCGATGAAGTATATATTTATAATGCACTAGTCATGAGAAATCAAGTACTTAATTTCATTCAAACTAGGACATACGCGCCCACTGCATCCGCTATGACATGTTTTTTTGATGGTTCAGTTGGCAGGTAGGCCATTCATTGATAGGCTTAAAAAGGTTTCTGCTGAACATCTTCCACGCGCCGTCTATGTCCATCATTAGTCTATGGTCACATACAAAGTACTGTTCCTCCATGTACAACATGAGTCATAATTCGACCCACAAAGTTCGGATGCAATTCATTACGAACAACTAAGTTAAAAAAATACTTGTATAAAAGACTTATGATTAGGGGAATGTATTTTTCGCGAAAAGACTTCTAGATTAGCTGAGAGTTTAAACACTGGTAGTGTCGGTATTGGTTGAGTTTTTTACAGGTTAACTCACTGTTGATACACAGATTATAACCATTCAGTGCATTCAAGAAGCAAACGCGTCCTGAATGGAGCTTCCTAAATGGTCTGTTAAAATAAGGTAATTTATTCTCTTGCTGACGGTCACCAATTATAAGCAAGAAACCGTTGGCACAGGTATATAATATTACGGTCTAATGATCGGTCAGATGTTTTCGCAAAAACTACATGGTGGATGGCCCTACTTATGGTTTAAAGTGCTTCCCAACGCTATAGAGCATCCCACTCTTAGATTGCAGTGTGGAAGTAAATGGGCGCATTCTCTCTCTCTCTAACACACGCCGATTGCCGTTAGCACTGTCCTTGTTTCTTCGTGCGTTGTTGCCAAATATCAAACGAAATTTAAAATTTTAATTTTTGGACCAAGCTTTCTTTCATATTGTATAGAATCAAAATACGCATCAGACAATGCTTATTTTGAATACTTAACAATATTTTAAGTGTCCGAAAAAATTAGAAAACATAACTTATTCGCTGCGAACTGTTTTGAAGTATTCCGATATGTTTCACATCAAAAAAAAAAAAACCTACATGTGTATTTCATTCAATTTTTTTTATTAGTAAATTAATGCCTTACGACGCCACCGAACAAATGTTAAGACAAAAACTGTACAGGTTTCACTTAAATAATTTTTTTAATATATTGAAATGCATTTTCTCACAAACTGACACATCAAAAAGTTGACCCGCGGAAATTTTTTTTTCTATTAAAGATAGATGGGGGACGAAAGCGAGAAAAATGTTCACAATGAATTGAATTAGTTTTTAAAAGCAGCGCCATCTCAATTGCTTCTACAGTTTCCGTGGAAATAGCTGTTAAAGATGTGTCTTATCAGTACAAGAGCGCGCGCTGCCGTCGTAAGAGGAAACAGGGCCGTGTGTTTAGATAAGTGGGGTTCTGTCCTACAAGCAATTTCAAATACATGGCTTCCTTAGTCAACAAAAAATATTATAATCGATTCTTGAACATAATATTTAAAATGTATGAAATAAATACGAAGGAATTTAATAGCGATCATGGTACAAAATTTTGAATTATTTTTCTATCCTCACCAAGCATCTTATCAAACATTGTTTTAGACAAAGTTTTGGAAAATAATTATGATATTATTACAAACAATTTAAACAGATTTGATAATGTGTCTACTAAGGCAGTTACGTTTTTTTGTCCGGTGAAAATTTTTTTCGAACCCATGCAGTTATGGCTGGTCGTATCAAAAATGTATTTAGAAAACATTTTTCTGCATTAGGTAATCCGAGTTATCATACGTTAAAACGGATTCGATATTATTCATATTATGGGAGTTGTTGCGATTTTTCTGTTTTTCAAAAAATCTTCCCCATTTCGAACCAATTGTTCGGATTTTTCCCATAACTTACTCGACCGAGAATTTCCATTACCGTATTTTATTTATCATTTTGGACATGACTTGTCCAAAAATACGGCATTTATCGGGCCCATGAAAATGTGATATGTATATAATTATATAGGTATATATATGGGATTTTTAGAACAGAAAAGAAAACTATAAGAAAATTTCGTCTACAATAGGTAGTTTTTATTTGAAATTTACATAAAAGTGGCATTATTACAAATTTATATGTGTAATAGTATAAAATATAATAAATTACGATATGATTTCTTAAAATGCTTCTTGTTCTATCCAAATTACAAAGACACGCATCTCCTGAAATTCGTAATGTGTTAGAGATTTGGCAACAGCGCGCGCCATAAGCCGTGTACTGCAATCTAAGAGTGGGACGGGCTATAGTATAGGTATGCCTTTGAAGTTGGAGCTGACCAACATTTTTATTGAAAGTATTAGTTCAATTATTTAAAATAAAATCTAAAGCATTTGGATGATGTTTGATTAAACAAAATTCTACAACCACTAAAAAACGTGTCCTTGTCACAGAATGATTTCATTGAAATAATACAGGATAACGCCCTTGATTTAATACAATTTCTTGGACATACGCCACTGTAGTTTTGCACTGTTTGTCATGGGAAAAATTTCGTGAATGCAAAATGAGAATTATAAATAATGAAAACACAGAAAATAAGCCTAAATCACCTGATTTCAAAAAGATAAACCCAATCTGCTGATTTAGGCTTGTTTTCTGTGGGTTTATGTTTTCATTTTATTAATTCTTAATCTGCATTCATTAATTTGTTCCTATGGCAAACAGTGCAAAACTGTAATGGCGTATGTCTAAGAAATTGTACTAAATCAAAATTACCCGTTGCATAAAAATCATTTAATGAATGTATAGCGCCCTTTCCTTCCCACTAAATTTCAATGAAATTATTTTACGAAAGCTACAAGTTTTGCGGCGGTTTTTAGATATTTGCTCATTTCGGGTCCGGTGGAGTTGGAGTGAAGCTAAATAATTATTGTTGGTTTCCCGTCGACCATATTGGCAGGCCTGGCTCGCAGCAGCCCGGAAATTCCAACCAGCCGTCGCGGGCCGCGGGCTCGTCTCAAGGTTTTAGCGCGAGCAGCCGCGCGCAACACGTCTGCCTTCTCTCCCTTCCCCCCCTTCAGCCGCTTGGCCAATCCCAGTCGCCCGACCCTGGCCGGGACATTCGCCCTGGGACCCGCCCCAGCGATCCCCTCTCCCGATACCACGTCCGAAGCCCCGTCTACAAACGACACGTACACGGAGACGGATCTCACGGAACAGAGTCCCTGCAACGGCACGCAGACGAAGACGGACCCGTGAGGATCAGCTCGGCATTGCTGAGCTCTTCCGTTTACGTTGCTCCGTGCGACCAATACAAGCCGAGTACTTGGCTGCGGTGTTAGCCATGTTTGCTTATGTTCTAAATAAGTTAAAAAATGTTTCAAGTACAAGAACATCTATTATTCAATTATTACATCGTCAATTTTTTTTTTAAAATTATTTATGTAAATTCTGCCCATGCTATGATTTCGAAGCATAATATATATTTTATTGTTAAATGTATATTTTGCAACATTGAGATAAAATCTCATTGGTTGCCATTTGTTACGTTTCCGTGCATTGTGGAAGCAGCAGACGTGATAGTGAAATGTTCTTGGAGATGGTCTCCGTTTCCGTGCCATTGAAGGATGGGCCTTAAAGAAAGAGTGCTACATATGCCATGTTGGTAATTGGAGTCAAAATGAGGCCTCACACGCGATCAGTCCGTCAGCTGAGTGATGTGGCAGACATCTTTGTTTATGCTCTTTGGTTACTTTGCTGGTTTCCCTCCCCCTTCCCCCCCCCCCCCCAACACTTTTTCTAACTAAAAGTGCAACTGCAACATCCAAAGTTTCTTCCATATTCTACGATGGAACAGTAGGTACATCCAACAGCAACAGCAACCACGAGACTGATCGTGTGTGCGGAAGGAATCAGTTCAGTCCAAACTGTCAGTTCGAGCTGAGCATTCCGAACTGTGAGCTGGACTGATCGTGTGTGTGTGGGGGGGGGGGGGGGGGGGGGGGCTCGCGCTTACGACCTTTGGGAACTGTCAGATACGAGCCGACAGAGAATACAGTAGCGCTGCTTCAGGACCGACGAGCCTCGGGCGGCGCGCGGAGAAAGGAGTGGTGACCCGGAGAAAGCGAACAGAGAGAGAGAGTAGATTCTCCGTGGAGCGAGACGTGTCCTCCAAAACTATAATTCATAGAAGAGGGGGGGAAGGGAAAAAGAGGGAAGGGTACGAGACGCCGCAGAAACGGCGAAGGAGGGGAACGTGCGGAAGAAAAAGGAGGGTGGAGAAGGTTGGGAGGGGGAGATGGAGAATAAAAAGGGAGGGGAAAGATTTAAGGTCAAGGAGGGAGGGAGGCTCTGGGTAGCCGCAACGACCAGACCAGACGCACTTTCTCAGTACGGCCCCGCCCAGGACGGGAGTCTGCGTCATCCGTCCGAGCTCGCGCCCTAGGTGCAGTCATCGCCCCGACGCCGACGGCCGCGCGCCAAGTCATCGATCCGCGCCGACGACTGCCCGCCGGCCCGCGAGCTGGGAGTGACTCAGTCGCGCGACCCCTCGCGCGAGAGATCGCTCCGAGGCCACTGCCGCAACTGGGAGGGAGGGGGGGGGGGGGCAAGCGGGGCATACGCCCCCGGGCTCAAATCTGTGGGGGCGCCGGCGAAATCGCTTGCATTATAATTCCTTCCTACTACAACTGGTAACTGGTAAAAAGTTTTTTAACTTGCATGCTAGGAATGTCTATAATCTGATTTACAATATAACGTCTCAACATAGCACCATTTTTTCCGTGGGAGGGCCCCCAGACACCCCCCCCCCACCGCTTTATTGGTGTGGTATGTGCAAAAAAAGAGGGGTGGGGGGGGGGGGGGCGCATGAATCCATTCATGCCCCGGGTGCCAGAGACTCTAATTGCGGCCCTGCCGGGCGCACAGTGCTTCAGGGGGAAATACCACGCGATTGGAAAACTGCTCAAGACTTCACAATGAGCCTGTTAACGAAAAACATTCAAGAATTCTTCGTTTTTAAAATTATATTTTTTAGAAGAGCTAAAAATGTTTAAAACGCAAAAAAAAAAAAAAAAAAAAAGTAGACATGAAACATTTGAAAGCACCCGAGAAACTTACTTGCATCACACCTCTATCTCCAACTCTCCACCCTCTGTTTTTTTTTATGGTCGCCACTCGAATCTCACAGTTTTCCCTGTGCACGACGAGAAGACTAAGCGCCGGTCCGCAGCCTTGCGCTTAGAGGCAATACCAGGCTAGAAGCACCAGCGAGCTTGGCACTTACCGCACCCTTAACAACGTAACGTCGAGCGAGGTGGTGTGACGCTTTAGACGTTGAACTCGGCAGTCGGCAGTCGGCACTCGGAAGGATCCGGGTTCGAATCCCCATGCAATAGGCCATTGCCGATTCTCTTCCCAAGTTCCCCGATTTGAGATGCGTAAGTCATTCTGTAAAGACTTAAATGGAAAAAAAAATTCAGTTTCATGTTGACAAACAATAAATAAAATGTCAATCAACTAACACCAGTAATCGTTTAGCGCTATATAATGTGATCTTTTGAATTTTAAATGGCCGATTTCCATTGCGTGACATGAATAAAGAAAAAAAAAACACCGTTGAATTAAAAAAAAACCTACACAACAAAACAAAATTGACATATGCCTGCGAATTGAAAGGAAATCCGAGTAATCAATAGGTCTTCGAAAAAATGGCAGAGCTAAAACACTAAATCAACAAATACCAGGTGCATTCACCATGATCAGGACAGAAAACAAATCATCGCTTTTTTTAATGACAAAGGCAGAGAGCCCACATAAAAATATTTTACAATAATTAAAAATAATAGTGTTTTTGATAGCATATAGTTGAAACCATTTGCAAATAATTATTCAATATTAATCGCCAATGATTTCACAAGGAAGACTATGTATAGAAATCTATAACTTTAAACTTCAAACATTCTATAAAATCTAGTTTTATGCTGACGACACCAAGTTTAAAATAACGATAAATAATGTTATGGCCGAGAAATGGTTGGGTTCAAAATGACATATTTTTTATCCTTCTAAGGTCCTTGCACCGACATGTTTTAGAGGTTGGGTAAACAAAAGAGAAGGTCGACTTTCAAATTAACTGCTTTGAACGAGGAAAACATTGGGCGCGACCTCACGTATTCCTGTATTCGACATTGACGTATCTACTGCCGAAGGTTCAGCTGAAACAGAACACACTGTAAGGCTGGGTTCACAATTAAAAAAATTAAGCGAGTGCATAGCAAGCCATGCACACGACCTGTGCACACGACCTGTGCGAACTGCGAAATCGGTTCACAATTGAATTCTTAATGTTAATTTCAGCCAATGAAATTTCGCGAACTATGCGACATCTGTTAGCAGTGTTAGTAAATAAACATATTAACTTTCAAAATAACGATAATACTATTATTATCTCGACATTTTCTTACCACAATATGGTTAATAAATATATACATATTTCTAGTCCCGCCAAAAAAGCACCCTGCTCTTCTCTCATTGGCTGTTGTGCCATGCGTACGCGAACGAAATAAAATATATTCATTTCACTCCTATGCGCACGACCTCGCTCCCATGCACACGACCAACTTTCTGCTAATGTGAATCGTTAGGTTAGGAAACATGGCGTTTATATCCTATGCACACGACCTACTGTTACTGTTACTGTTATTTTTTCAATTGTGAACCCAGCCTAACAGTTGTGTGCGTGTCACTCGTCTGAGCATAAAGAGTCTTAGGAGAAGTACATATTATAATTGATAATGAGGTGGAGTTAAAATCTCCCAGCGCGTTTAGTAGAACTGACAATTTGTATAGTTACACGTGTTTTGTTATGTATTTATAGTGGAATGACGGCAGAGAAAGTGGTGAGGAATACGCATTCTTTATTAAATGTGTATGTACTATATGTAAAATGAATAGCTGCGTATAAAATAATAGGTAACAAATAAAAAATACATATTTTAAATTTATCTTAATACAGTAAATAATAAATTCATTATTAAGTAATAATTAAACACCCACCCAAAACAACATAACTTTCAGTTTAACACTTATTTTACTAACGGTATGACATTTTGTTTTATTTATATAATATTAGGGTAAACTAATAATTATATCAATATAACATTTATAAAACAAGTAATTATATCAATACATCTAACTTTATAAAACAAAAGCGACTTCAGATAGTAGAAGAAAAAAGTCATATACCAAGTCAAGCCAATTAGTACATGTCGGGAACGGTAGGTTAGGAGGAAAAAGTCATGTTAAAAATGTACCTGGTGCTTTAAACCTGTTGCCACAAAAATTAACAATATTAAGATGGAAACGAGCTGGTCTTATTTTCTTGAAACTGCCCCAGCGTCGATTCATTTGCATTTTAAGTCTGACATAGTTAGCAGTAGTTGCTTAAGAAATAAGTAATTACACTCAGCAATAAAAATGACATCTCGTTAGATTTTAAGTTACGTTGTAGTGCAGGCCCTACGGAGAACCACATTCTAAGGGACCTACAATGATCACGGTTGTCTACAGATCACTGCGAGTTCAGCAGGAGCTCTCGTATTAGCATGAGTCATGCCAGAATTGCACCCTAGTGAGCATGCCACCAAAGGGCCCTGAAAAGTAATACCCTAAACTCCGGTTAATTGAGTTGCTTCTATAGTTTTGTGATTCTGTCCATTGTTAATTTGATTCCATAGTATATCAACTATGGATGATAATTTATTCATGGTTTTATCAGTTCCATCAATCTTTATTCAATGGTTTAAAAAAACAATTAAATGTGTATACATTCAGAAGATTAACACACACACACATATATAAATTATGTATATATAAACCCTAGTATGAATTATATAACCGATTGGGTGTAGCCTTCATTGTAAAAATAATTTGTTTTATATTTTAAATAAAATAATCCCTGAATAATTATTACATTTCCCGTGAAGATGGCTGTGTATATAATTCCGACCCCAGGCAGATAATCTTATCACCAATAAACCGCTTTGTGGACACCAAATAATTAATTTGCTGTCACAGCATAGTTTGTATACTGTTACAAATTACAGCAAATAAACAGATTTTTCAACGAAGACTTCAATTCAAATAGACGAAGAGTTTTTCGTAAGATTGGTGTCTTCGTAGAAATCACGAATTGTTACGACTTCTCATTCACGTGTTCTGTTCGTAAACAAGGTAAACACACGCGTGGAAGAAATTAGAGTTTGTACTGTAGACTTAATACGTATCTGAATACTTTTTAATATGCCAAAATTATTCGTATGGATTCATATTCGAATTGAATAACTTCAGTAGGCTACCCGTAAATGTACGAAGATAAGTGTAAATTTACGAAAATCCCAGGCAAATTTGTAACAAATTTCGTAAATTTAAGGTGAAATTTCTAACGGTGTAGGGTGATCAGTCGCAAGAACATTAAAATACTATTAAATAAAACTATTCGGAAATGATTTCACAAGGAAATGCTATGTGTAGTAATATATCTATAACTTATTTACTTTAAACATTTCTTAAATTATGTGATATGCTTTAACGAAACCAAATTTTCAATGTCGATGGAAAAATTTATGGTCTTACTTTTTTTCCCCCAAATAAACGTCTTTATGTTTACATCTGTATATCTATATCTGTGTTGCATAGAAAGTGGTTCGAACTACCGACTGATGACCTCACACGAATTTTTTAGTGAACTTATAATTGTACCGTACCCCTCACAGATGACTTATGTCGGTCAACTCTGTGCCAAAATTCCCTTGGACCGCAGATTCCGCCCAGCCGTGCTTGCGAATCCTGCAGATTTGCGTCAGTAGCTGCAAACGTATATTTTAATTCCCGCCGAGTGTTCCGAGAAAGCTGGGTCGCTGAGCTTGTCGAGCGGGAAGATGGGTCGGCGAGCCACCGGGGAGTCAGAGGGGAACTACCCCCAACCCTCACCCCTAGCCAGGACACCGCAGGGACATCCCCGCGCGCTGTCCGCGTGACGTCATATCCGCAACACACACCCCCCCCCTGCCGCACCCCCCTTCACTTTCCTCCCTCGACCGGAATATTCTCCCGCTGGCTCATCACCAAGAAAATAATAATAATAATAATTTGAAAACACATATGCCACTAACACGTTCTTTGAATTGGTTGTTTCAGTGGGCAAGATTGCTGATAACAAAACCTCGATAGCAGACACACGGGACGAATACGCATACACACAATCTGTCTGTGCCTGAAAAAAGGGGAACAGATCTCAGTTCCCGAAACGTCGTAACTGTCGTCTTTAAGAAGCCTGCTGTGCTGGTCTGTGCTGTCTGTCGTCCTTGTGTTTTGTTCAGAATATTTGTTTTTGTCACATCACTGGGTTCACATATACGTCTCTTGTGTTGTCCCACTATCTGTTTATTATGATTGTAGTGCTAGTAGGGAGCGAGCCAGCCGCACATTTTGACAGATATAGAGTAGTAGTAGTCGTAGCGAAGTAGGAGTAGGAGTAGAGTAGGAGTAGAGAGGAGAAATGAGAATTGTTTTAAATGTTACTTCTACTGATATGTAATTATAACACACAATCTTGGATTCAACAGATTTTATCAACTTTTTTTAGATTTAATGTTGAATTTTTAGTTTAGTTAAACATATAATTGAATGTAATGTCTTGCTATTAATAGTGGCTGACTGCTTTGCGTTGTGTTGTCCAAGGTAATTTTTTTGTCTTTATTTATCGTTCTTGTTGCAACTATCTCGTCGTTGTTAGTCCACTGCCCGTCTGTGCTGTCTTCAGTACTCGCCAGCGATGTGTAACTCTAGCCTCAGTAACGAGCAAATTCGTGTGTTCTCATGTTGCAAATACACTTCTAATACAAAAATTGGGCCTCGGACATGAAATTTAAAGTAGATTTTTTAAAAAAAAAAAAATATGCTGATTGTTATTTATATACGCAAATTGTTTTTTCAACTGCATTTATGGACACAAATCACCCGCCTCTAGAATTCGCTACCGGAGCAGCTACGTACACAAACGAATCATTCCATTTGCAAACTGAACTTTTAAACTATATAACGAAAAAGGGTCCGATAAAAGCGCAAAAAAAAAAAAAAACTTCAAAAAAAATTACCTAACCCCGACATAAAATACTGCTCATCTGGTGAAAATTTACTATAATAGTTAATACTATAAAATTCCCTTCGTCTTTGGAAACTTTGGTTCCCGCTATCCGCTAGAGATGGCAGCACCGTGGTCGCACGATTCCATTCCATGCGACTTACGTCCCGTTCACGAGATCACTCCTTCTAAAGACCGCGTACCGGGAGCTGAGACGTAACACATCCAGGGGCGTAGGAACCGGGGGGGGGGGGGGACAGGGGGGACGTGTATCCTGAACTTTTTGGGTGGAGGGGACTGCCCCCCCCCCCCCCAACTTTCTAGACCGTGATATTTTTATTTTATAATATTATTCTGCCCAACTTTATTTGTAATTTCTTCACTCTCAAATTTTATCTTAAGGAAACAATAATAATTTTAACATCGATGTATCCAATGGTTAGATACAAAAACTGCTTAAAAAGCGCTATTTTGCACTTTTAAAATCAAAATTTTCCGGTGGGGGACCCCCGGACCCCCCCCCCCCCCCCCCCCAACTTTATGAACACAGCTACGCCAATGAACACATCCGAACCACCCGTTTCTTCCCCCCTCCCCCCTGCAGTCCTGCGGTCATCCTAGAAAAAACACGAGGGGTCCCCCCCCGCGGAAGTCAACTAGACCACGGCCCCAGCAGGAAGCGTGCTCGCGCCGCGACGCGAGGTCGGGCCCTGGGAGGTCGCGCGACCTCCAGCAGCCTGGCCTTGCGGTCCGGTATGCCCACACACACGCTGCTCTCTCTCTCTCTCTCTCTCTCTCTCTCTCCCTCTCCACCGCCGAAAACACCGCGCCAGCCAGCGGCCCTCCCCACGCACCGCTCGCACAGGCCCCGTCACACGCTACCGATTTCAGCTTCACACACACAGGAAAACTTTTTTTTAATCGATGAACGCCGGCTGCACGCACGAAAAAAAAGTCCCGTTACGCACATTGTCCCGTTACGCTGTGTCCCGTTACGCTCATTGTACGCTTGCGCCGCATCTATCTCTCTTCCAACTCGATTTGAACAACCACCGATTTGACTTTTTCGAGGCACATGAAAACTTGAAACACTCCCATTCGTTTCCTACTTTTCTATCATCGTCCTATCCTTGACTTAATAACACAGATTGGAAGAAGTTAAATAGCAAACATGTATGAAAGTTATAGTTAAAATAATATCTTCGTTAAAGTAATAAACATATTTGAATTGATGAGTGCAAATAAAAGTAAATTTATCAATTAAATTGTAGATTTCATTTCACTCCTTCTTTGTATCCATACAAAATAGTGATAATTCAATAAAAATGATTAAATTTTATGCATAAAAGCATGCAATCAATGTTTTGTTATGATGTTGTCACGTTAAACTACCGTCCGTAAACCGACTTTACAGACAACCAATTTTTTTTTTATTATACGTTAGATTCGTTTGTAAACCAGTTGCCAAGACACAAGTTTGTAAAACCACAAGCAACATAGTGCAACTTTGTACAACATGCCTGTGGTAATTTTTTTTATATTAAATACCTTTTAGAGACGATACTGAGTATTTATTACAAAAATTAGAACATTTTATATTTTAATTGATGTTTAATCCCCAAAAAAAAATTTAAACAGAAAAATATAACATTTTATAATTGTAATTTTATTTTGTTTTACTATGCTTATTAATATGCACAGGAACAGGGAACGGTTTACAAATAACTTTAGCTATTGGAGATACTAGGACAACACAAAGCATAAATGCCGGAGCGAGAATCCGAATACGACATTACTGCGCAACATTTTTTTTCCCCCTTCGTAGCGATACAGTTGCTTACTTGTAAATGTAAAACCTTACAAACATCTGTAATTTTACGTGATTATTTCGGTTTCGTTTAACAATAAAGATTTTACAGTGCACATTCCCATCAAGATGGCCAGACAATTCTGGAGGGTCACAACTTAACGGCGACTACCGAAAACGTCAGCGCAGCCATTTTTGTTCGACAAGTTGGATCAGCCGACCAAAGTCGTGTCCAGCGAAAACGGACATTACTTGCGTCAACGGATCTTCAAAATGGAGGTCACATTGAGTGAGTAAAGATGTTACAAGGGTAAACTAACTAAAATAACCAGTGGTACCCATTTTCAAACAGTTATAAGCTAAGAAACACGTGATGGTTGTTTACGGCTACTGACAACCACATGGAGTTGTTTAACAAAAACTGTCAACAGAAAAACAGTGTCAAAATGATGGGTGGACCATTTGTGCTACTAATTTTTCGAGAACTGTCAAATTTGAGACAAGCTACTTGACACAGACTATATCCTCCTCTCCTCTTGGCCGAGCTCCTGACCGCAGAAACTTGCAGGCTACGTAGATGCGATGCAGCGACCGTCTCTCCCCTTTCCGGTCCATTGATTCCGTGCCTCGTACAGAAACTTCCCACCAGGCGCCTGGCTGGAAGTATTTTGAGAGCCCAAGGTCTAGGATCTACAAGTGTCCAGGACACTGAACTGGCCTGCGAGGAAATTTTTTTATATTCTATAATAATCGGCGTAGCATCTGGTTGTGAATCGTTTAAAGATGAGGATGTTTTACAAACCCTTATACGTTACAGAATTTTAACTCCTGGAACCCCTGAAGTAAAAACTGTAATGGTGGAAAAACAATTGCTCATAATCGAACATTTTAATTTTTTTTTTGGTAGTTGAGATTTTTTATTTACTGTAGTTTACGTGCCGTAACAAAAAATACATTAGAGACTGTAACACACAATAACACTTGTCAGTCACGCTGGGTAAGGACACGCCCACGACCTACAGTGCGAGATTAATGTGCAACTATTGCACTACCTCACTCTACGTTCGTAGTTGTTCTGAACCCCTGCATATAGATTATCCAACTAGGTATTGGGTTGAGTTTAAAAAAATATATTTTTAGTACAGTAAAATATTTCCAATTTTGTAATTCACCCTCCCTTACACTCATAAGTAAAATATTTCCCAAGAGCTTTTATTTATTTATTCATGAACGAGCAAACAAATGTTTTGGGTCACTGTGTCCCAAGCGGTTCTGGAAAAAAAATAGTTTACAAAATTTAATGTAACAATATTACATATAAAAAATATTGATGATTATTTTTTATTGCCGTGATTATAAAGTTTAGAAGTTTATTCACGGCATTATAGAATATTTTCTTACCTGATAAATAATGTTTTGTAAAAAATTAATTTTTTTTTCAGAGTGCCTGCTAAACCATGGATCAAGGCCTAGTTTCCGAAAAAAAAAAATAATTTGGTGTACATATATTTTATTAGTACTTTTTTTTTTTAGTTGGAACCTTTTTGTTTCCACCACACGTGTGGAAACGTGCAGCGTCGATGACCTTCAGAAGTTGTTTCACCCGACCCCGGCTGCTTCCGGCAGGGAAAGAAGCCAGCTGCGGGGAAGGGTTGGTTACAGACAAGGGAGGTTCTGCAACCACTCCACCCCTTCCTCTTCCTCCATCTCCCCTCCTCATTGCCTTGTTTTCTCAGCTTCAAGGTCACCACCACAGATGGTACAACTGTCTGCCCAGCCACCGCTGAATAAATACATCACGAGAGCACATCCATATGAATATACGTAACTTTTCTTGCAGGTATCATCCGGCGTGTATACGGTATGCTCCGAACGTATTGTAATATACCCCTCTTTCCCCCTCCCCATCGTACACAAACTTCTTGTTTACTCCAAGCGCGACACGCAAAGTTATTTTTCTGCTTATGAACGCTCCATCTATGGGAAGTGCCCATTTATATTTTTATTTAAATATTTCGAGCAAAGAAAAATTCATTGCTTTAAGGATACACGAGCAACATCAACAATAGGTACATTAAAAACAATTATTGAACTGTCAGAAATACTTACAATCCATAAACATTTGTTATTTTATGAAATAAAATTTGATCATGGGCCAAAACACAAAAGTACAGAAGCAGAACACTATAGTAAGGTTAAATATGTAGTTAGATTTTTACTGTCTGCCGCTTGTGTAAGGAATTCGTACATTCGAGAATTGATGTTTAGCTTTAGTTCGCGATCTTTTAGGGCATCAGAAAAGAACGCATATGTGTTTGCAGGGCAGTCTAGTGGTACGTGCCGTGGAATGGTAAGATGTCTTAAGGATCTAGCAGTCAAGTATATATTAAGGGGCCCGCCTAGTCAGGAGTGTATTTGTGTTTGTGAGGCAGGATGATAAGTGCGACGCACGCTGAAGCTTCTAGCGCGGTATCGCCTCTAAGAGCAAGGCTGTGGACTGGCGCGCAGTCTTCTCGCCGTGCATAGGACAACTGTAAGATTTGAGCGGTGACCGTAACTTTATAAGACGGATAAATGAAGATAAATCTGTAATTGAAGTCCCTTGAGTGCTTTCAAGAACCTTTACCGGCTGTTTCATTCCTAAATTTTATTATGAAAAAAAACTACTTAAGCCATTTTCATTCTTACAAGTATTCAATTTAAAAACGAAAATACTCGTCCACCCTCAGCATATATTTAAAATACCTTTTGTAAACGCACCCCACTCGGATATCTTAAACAATTTTCAAATCGCTTTTTTTTAAGCGCTGCCCACCGTAGGCTATGTGCACTAAGGTAGACGGGGGCCTTAAAGTACCTGGCGATCTTCATCCCTCTACGCTGACAGGGACTGATTATTAGGGCCATGTAGTTTTCTCGAAAAGAGTTCCAGCCCAGCTGTGTGTTCAAACGCAGTAGCATTGCCCGTGTTTCGTAGTTGGCTGAGTTCATCTCAAGTACGCGTCTGTAAGCACAACAAACATAGCCATCCAGGGTGGGAAGCAAATGCTTCATGGATAGCCCGGCCATTCTGCAAGAGAAACCATTGCCAAACGAGCAATGGCTTCTCTTGCAGAAGGCCACACCATCACAAGCCGTGAGCCAACGTTGTCCAGCTAGGAGAGAAGTAAGCGAATCAGGTAGTGCCAAATAACAAGGATAAAAATGTTCTCGCTAAGAAATCAACCAATGGGAAAGTAAACATGGGTCGAGCACACTTATAACTTTGAATTCTATCCTGAGGCCAGAGGAATCCGCGAAATTTCCGGGACTCTAGTCATATTATTTCGCGAAAAATACACGGTCCCTACTGATTATTGTGCCTGAGCTGCGAAGACTTACCCCCGTGGAAGACAGGCCTGAGAAGGGGTCATGGCGCCGCGGTGGTCAGTGCCAGAGGGAGGTTGCGAACGGAGCGCCCAGTGAACCGGCGATGGGGTGGATTGGATCGATCCTGTGGAATGGAGATGGGGGGAGCATATCACCTGCTCGCGCTTCGCTGATGGCCTCGTCTGCGTTTGAACTCATGATTCTGTTAGCGTGCCCTCCCGGGCATATCGTTTCGCGGACGGGTGTCCGCAGGAAAATGCGCTTGAATAATCAGCGCCGCGGTTATTTCTCGGATTCATTTGGGTAGCAAAGTAGACTTGAAGCATCTGCCACACGTAGACGATTGCATCACGGCGCTTTCGTCGCGCTCTTGACGACCCTGGATGCGTTATGGATAGCGACCGGAAGAATTCGCTGTTTAATTTCGTGATAGGCTAAAATTACAACTATTATCCCTATCGACTCTTTCCTTGATTGGCTCACGGCAAACGTGGAGTACACTTAAGCCAATAAGAAACTATCAACCAAAGAAGTATCGAATGACGATCAACCGTTTAAAGACATCTATCTCTAAGGTTAGAAGCCGATAATCAGGTGACATTTACCTAGGCATGCATAGTAATATGGAGTCTATCCTATGAGTCACTGAATCCGTTATTTTTTCCATTTCCTAGTTATAGGCTAAATAAGGCGAAGAAAATGTTAACCAATCACGTGTAACCCGCTAAAGGATGTGATTTTGTTTATCGACCAATGAACACTCTAAAAATGTTTAATTGATTATTTAGAGGTAAGTTGAGTCCACCCTGGTGTTAAATGAATCCAGGACATAGTCTACCTGTATGGATAAATTACTACGCTCTAAAATAAAATAAAACTGAATAGAGCTTCAAATAGAGGAATCCGACTGTAAATCAACTGAGGCTGCTTTATAATAATTTTAATTTACAGTACTACACAGATTTATCAGTGAGATTCACTGACATGGAAGTAATTTCCGCCTGATAATTTAGTGTACTTGATAGTCTCATTAAATGACCTTCACTGATGTCCACTTTTTATTTTCGTTGGGTAAAAGCTAGTCAGCTGAATTTTTTAAGCGCTAAAGCTTTTCACTGATTGAAAACACTTATTCAGATTCAGAGAAAAGTTTGAATCTCGCACGTATTCGGCTCGAGTGTGCACGTTACTGGGACATGACGTCATTTCCGACGAGCAGGCGGAAGGACCTTCGAGTTTGCTCTGTTCGCCTTGAACCGACCACACTCGTGAAATGTGGGCTCTGCCAGCAAGGGCGCATTTGATGTGCGGGTGAATGCGAAGCCTCGTGGACCAAGGCTGACCCCCGTAATTGTGACTGACGCGTTGTTAAGGCTCGTGTGTACACGAGGGAGCATTTGGCGGCAGCGATCGGAGCGACAATAATATACGTGCAAAAGGACGTGCTTGCAAGGAGTTTAACTTGCGTGCAGTAAATTGTAATTTTTTTTTGGTACACGAAACAGAAATATTCACGTAAAATTACAGATATTTGTTAATTTTTACATTTACAACAAAACACTTGTATCACTACGAAATAGTGTTCGCAGTAATACTGGATTCGGATTCTTTCCCGTGCATGTATGCATTGTATTGTCCGAATACTTCCAAAAGCGAAAGTTATTTGTCCACCGTTCCTCGAATAGCTTTCCAGTATTAACTACGCACATTATTTTGTTTTATAATGCCTATTAAAGTCCAATTAATGAATATTCGATTAAATTTTCCAATGTTAAAAATTATGCTTGAATGAAATAGAAATACAAATTTAAAATAATCCTTCATTTAAATGATGAATACTCCGTATATTATCTCGAAAAAAAAGTATATTTAATTTATTCAAAAATAACAATAGTCATGTGTTCTACAAGTTACAATATATTTCCTGTAGTATTACAAACTATTTCTTGGCAACTGGTTTCCAAATGAATCTTTTGTACGAAATAGTAAAGACAATATTTTTTCTCTGCAAACAGTTTTAGAGCACTGTATTTTATTTTTACGACCAAAATTGCCATTCACACTGATTAAACGATCATCAGGCGTGGTCAAGAAACATTTCCGCGATGGTTTTCTGGAGTTAACGATTTGGCGATGGTGAGGTAGCTACAAAATGACTTTTGATACGTGTCGCAACATGACATTCCCTAACAACTCATAAGACCGGGTTTATAAGCCATGCAAGAAATGCAACCACGCAAGAAGCAAAAAAAATGTTTAATAACGACGTTTTCAAATACCCTTTTATAATCTACGCAAAACGCATAAACACAACGCAAGCATCGGCCAACTTCCCACTTCTGACGTTTTGGCTTGCGTTTCTGCCTTCTATATTTGAAGAGAAGTGTTCCGAAAAGTTTTAAGGCTCATAAGTTACGTAAAAAAGAGACCACAGTTATGCCTATTTATCACATTTTCATTTGTTACACTTTCGAACAGTGAAAGTTAATAACACTTTTAAATAAAATAACTGACTATTTCATATGTTTTCATGATAAACATAAAGGAGACCGAGAAGAAACTTTATTTTATGCTGTTTTACAATTTCATTTGGTGACTTCTTGCGACTTGATTACCTTGCGGTGGTTGGGTGTTGCGTCGTTGCGTTCCCTGCGTAGTTTACAAGTCCAGCCTAAGGCCTGTCCGACAATGACACGGAAGCGGATACGGATCCCCCGGAACAGAGTGTCTACAATAGCACGCAGACGGAGACCGACCCGCACGGATTAGCTCGGGCAAGAGTACTAGGTTGCGGTGGTAGCCATATTAGTTTATGTTCTAAAGCCGTTAAAAATTGTTTCAAGTATATTATTATTTTATTTTTATTAGTTACGTAAAGTGCAGTGGCTTCGAAACATTTATTTTTTAATTCAATTAATATTTTGTAAGCATTTCGTGGTTGCCATTTGTTACGTTTCCCGTGCATTGTGTAGGCAGATTATTCCGACCTTACGGCCGGCATTATCACATTCCCCTCCCACATATGCGCCCTATCAGGGTAGGGTGGGAGAAACTTCCAGTTCGTTTTATATACATTCCAGAGCTTATTTAAAACAGAACTGTTAGGGATCGCTCCCTGTTGTTTGATCGGGAAGGTATTGGAGCTTCGGCAATGACCAGCGGCTGGGGCCACCAACCCAGCATAGTCACCGCCTCAGACCCGTACCTCACTGAGCTGACCAGACAGTTAGTTGTGTGTGTCCTGAGCCATAAGTAGGGGCAGGCATTTTTCGCGAATAAATCTAAACGCCTATCAGACTGCAACAACGTATACCAGCACCAGCGGTTTCTTCCTTGCGATTGGCGGCCGTCTGCGAGAGAAGTCGAAGCCTCGTTCGACCGAGCCACTCAGGACGCGCGTTTACCTCCGCAATGAATCACTGTGATTGGTGTCGTAACAACCGACACGCACCTGAAAGAAATTCGCCCAATCACGAAACACGGACGATGCTACCGTGTTTTAACTTATAACCAGTCTCGGAATCTCTTCGCGAAATATGCATGGCCCTAGCCATAAGACTTTTATCAGCACTGCTGGCGCCTACCCCGATCTCCCACATCACACTATGGCCCCTCGAAACACCCGGTGGAGGCCTATCCAGCCTCTGCTAGCGCTTCGTGGAGGCAGCAGACGCGGTAGTGCAATGTTCCGGGGAGATGCTTGCCGCCGCAGGACGGTCCCACGAAGACGACGGACGTCGTGCCCTCGACCGCCGGGCGAGGCCAGGCCGAGGAAGGGAAGCCGGAGAACCCGACCGAACACACGTCGGCGGCGGCGCAGCCTCGCCGGCGTCCGCCCTTGAGACGGCGCGGCCGGCGGTGGAAGTGGGTTACAACGACGACGCGAGGAAGGAAAGGGGGCAGCTGACCTTGACGCTGGAAGAAGGCAAAGTACATCTACGGCGCGCCGCTTGGCGGTCGACTCCTAATGCCCACCCCCCCCCCCCCCCCCACCAGCTTCTCCTACTTGCTCTCTCTCTCTCTCTCTCTCTCTCTCTCTCTCTCTCTCTCCAGAGCGGCCGCGGCGGTGGGAGCTAGCTGTCCCCGCCGAACTTCCGCGGAGTCCGGGGGACAAAAGAGTCGTGCTGAGGACGATGAAGGGGAGGGGGAGGAGGGGGGGGACCTTGCGCACGGCTCGTCAACATCCGCGTTACGCTCGCACTGCCCTTGACCCCGCACTGCCCTTGACGGCCACTTGTGAGCCCACGCTCGTTCTCTCCCTGCAGGTCTTTCGAAATTTCAGAGCAGCAAATAACGTTCAGTGGAACATTCGCGTTCCTGCTTCATCAGGAAAAGAGGGGAAAAAAAAAAAAATTCTCACGGGGAACGGTAGGAACAGAAATTCGCCAGCTTGGTTTCAACAGTTTCCAGAACATAACTATATACATTTTTTTTAAAAAATTATATGACTAACCTTTTGTCCGATGGGAAAGAATTTGATCCACTTTTTTTTTTTATGAATAACTCTGACTTTTATTTATAAACAGAAGCCTAAACACCAATTTCCATATTTCTTACTTCAAAAATGGCAAACATTCATACAAACTTTCATCTCCTAATTAACCCCCTTAGGGGATGAATTAAAAAAAATTCTTTTTTTAAGTGTACACATACATTGTGTAACGAACTCACAAGCAAAATTTCATGCTTTTAGACCCACCTGTTTAAGCTGTCAGTCATTTTTGAGAGTTTTATTAAGTACATACTGAAAAATAACACACACTGGGTGATTTTTCGGAACTACTAAATAGTGAATAATGACAGTATTATTGCATTTGTACTCGTTCTAAAAAAATTAAATTACATTTACAATAACTATACATTTAGGTGAAGAATCCTAGTGACAGAAACAGCACCGAGATGGTGCAAATGGCGTTCGAAACATATGGTGACGCGGTGAAATACACTTGGGAGAAAAACTTTAACAAAGTAAACATTTCAAACACATAGTGTACGTTGAAAAGAAACAATGAAGATGGACGACAAAAAAATTGAGTCACGATTATTTTGCGGATCCATTTCAGTCCAGGCTAGACTCTGATTTCTTATAGATATAATCAAGACTTTTCAGAATGCTCACTGGTCGATAACAAAGTCACATTCTTTGGCGAATTACGCGTGTTTATCAATTTTTTCTCATTGTTCGTAACTGGCGCAGTGTAGTCAAGGGCGTCTGGAGAGCCTGTAGTCCAATCAACGTGGAGCAGATATTTAAGTGCTTCAAGTCTTACACATAAAAACATTTTCTGTGCTTTTACAAAATATTCCTTTGGAAACCAGTTGCCGAGAAATAGTTTGTAATACTACAAGAAAGATGTTTTATCTTTGTACATCACATGGCTATGGATATTTTTCATGTTTGAAATACGTTTTCGAGATAATACTGAGCATATCTTACGAAAATTGACGCTTAATTTTATATTTTAATCAATGTTAAATTCAAGCATAATTTGTTTTTAAACCTTGGAAAAGATGATAGAATATTTAACAATTTGACTATATTTTGTTGTATACCTAATGCTTATTAATATGCGCAGTTAATACTCGAAAGCTATTCAAGGAACGGTTCACAAATAACTTTAACTATTGAAAGTACTGGGACAACACAAAGCGTAAATTCCCAGGTGAGAATCCGAACCCAGTATTACTGCGAACACTATTTTGTACTGATACAGTTGTTTTCACGTAAAAGTAACAATTTAGAAATATATTTAATTTTACATAAATATTTTTCTTCCGCTTACAAAAAAAAATTTACCGTGTACATATTTGCTAACTAACGAAACCGTGAAAATAATAGTGGCATTAAAGGTGACTAAATACTTCATGACGTTGCAGGAACACTTATCCAGTAGGTCCATCATCTTTAAACATGAAAAAATATTAAAGGAATTTTCTGTCATCCTTTCTCTGCTAATTTTCCTCGGTGCGTCGCCTGCGAGGAACGAGGACGGGAGCATCGGACCACTTTCACTCCACCAGCTCTCTGCTCGCCACGCGACTTCAGCTGGCGCGCGCACCTGGTTCGTCCGGTTTGAAACCATTCCGTGGACCTGCGCCATTGCTGGATCGCACTGGACGTGACTGAGACAGGAAAATCTCAAGAATGTATACCATAACAGACACAACAGACAAAAAAAACAACAACCTTGGACAACACCGTAACATACATACGAACCCAACGTTTTGCTGTCCAAAGTTTTTGACGTGAATACGTCTTTAAAATTGCTTCCATAGTGGGAGTCAATAAAAAAAACGAATAAAAAAATCGGGGGATACAGTTTGATGTTGCAGCTACATATCTATCATCTCCATACAAAATTTAATTACACCACTGGATAGCTAAAGGATCAAAGAATTTGCTACGCTAAGTGAGGACTGTGAAGCATCTCGCGCGTTGGAGGAGGATGCGCCGCCATTTTGAGGTCATTTTGATGCGTTTCGAGAATTCCATTTAGTATAACATTTGACTCGGAGAAGCTACGACGCTAGTTTGATATTCAATCGTCAGCTCTCGTCAAAATATATCGATTGCATATATAAAACATTAGCGTGAAATAGTTACAGTAAATATATATGGTGTTAGAATTAAAAAAAAAAACATGATTATTACAAACATAAAATAGCGCATTTTATATTTTGTATATAAAATATTACCTGTTACGTACACGTATTCACGTACAACACACGACCGTGTCCACGACATAGCCACACCCCATATTTATTCTGTATTTACTGTTGTTGCAACCGTCTCGTCTTTGTCAGCACACTGTGTTCGTCTTCGCTGCAATATTTTTTTTCTGACTTAAATTCCTTCGACGAGATTCTCCGTGCTGTCTATGCATGTTAACAATTATTGACATCAGCTATTTTTGATTTGTTCTCCTTGTGTGTATGTTGCCGATTATTGAGGTTTTCCTATGATATCCAGTGCAATCCTGCAATTGCGTATGTCCATGGAATTGTTTAAAATAGATCTCCCCCCATAGCAATAATCATTCAAAGAACATAAAGGTTCGGCTAGCTTCGCACATCGCCGACGAGTAGATCAGCTGGACTTGCGGTGCACCACACGATTCAGGGCTATAACTAGAGCCAAGTGGATTTCAAGGTTTCACTCAGTAGCAAAGTAGACTTTACACACATATACATATGCTTATTTTAGATGACAGTTGTCTGTGACACGCTTCGGACGACCACAGCCCAGTAATAAATACGTATAAGCGTTAAACCAATCGTGTGCGACCCAGTCCAAGAAATAGACAGCGGGCCAATGATAACATTAAAGTGACGAAATTATATACATCACTGTTGAGTCTAGCATGACGTGTAAAATTATTCCGAAATAATCGTGGCTCTATCTATAAGTAGAAACCTGTGAGATTCGCATTATTTTATGGAACACACATGGATGAACTACACACACTTCTACACAAAAAAAAACAATTCGGTATCTGCTGCCACCACATTTTAACTTCCGGCCAGATAGCATTTGATTGGAACCTTTATATTATTTGATAATGTTATCGGTTTCTCTTCTTTAGGGACGTGTCAAATATACTTATGGTCCAATAAGGGTGTAGTTCAAATGTATAATAGAATGCTTCCAGCCTCTCTTCAAATAATAAATCGTATTTTGCAGATATCTAATGCTATACGGCACGGATACGCATCAATATATTTGTCAAAACACTATAACTCATTCTCACTCTCTTCCATAATTTGTAAGTAGTTTTAAACAAGGTGAATAAATTTTTTAGTGAACCACGGGCATTCATATTACAGCAATACTATTTTAATTTGTCTGCACTTGATATGTTTTTGCGTAATTATTTCAAATTTGTAATAGAAGCTATTAAACAACACAAATGTGACAAATTCCTATGATTTTGGCATTTTCCTAAACAAATTTAGGAGATATGCCATGGATCTATGCTAAATTCATCATGCAACTTATACGGTGGTAACTTCCAACACATTTTAAGGAACGTTTTCAAAAAGGTTTTACAGTGTAGTCACGGAGTAAAGTTCGTCAAAACCTAGAGTAACATTTTCTTGAATACTTTACCCGCTTATAAATAGTGAATTCCGTACTAGCTAACACAAAACAAAAATATGTGAATTCAACATTGGAGATTTATAAATATCCGAACTCTTGACATACTCGCTGCAAATTACAATGCAAAGATGCCGAAAATCAACAAAATATTTATTTTCCTCTTCGTTTTGTTCGGTGAATGTTTGTGCTGTAGGTACGTGGTCGCGTGAGCTGAGCACAGATAAACACTACTAAAAAAAGTGAAGTTTCGTAAACTTCGTTGAGGATGTCAGTCACGTCATGTTCAGATTCAAGGAACTCACTGTATTACTACAAACACGATTGCTACTAACACGATCAAAAGACAAACAAAAAAAAAGAACATTTGAATACGACAGTATTCCTTTTCATAAGAAAACTCGAAGAACAAAGCACAATGCCAGTTGTGATGGCGTGCTAAAACTATAGCGAGGACACGCCTGCTTAATTTTCACTGCATCGCGACGGGTCTATGATTAAGAGGGAAAGGAACGGAAAATGCCATCTTGGTTTCAACACGTTTTAAGCAATAATGTTTAGCTACCATTTAGTTTTCAATATTAGGTTTCGTTAAAGAGTAATATAAAACTTAGTGGAATGCCTTAAGTAAACAGTGGTTGGCTACTACAAATAGTTTCATCTGTAAAGTCAATGGCATTCATAATTGGGAATAACTACAACTGTAACAATAATGTCGGCAGACACAATTTTATGGTTTTTAAAGATCTTTTAATGTGTGATTTCGCTATAAAGAAGGATAATAAACAATATTAAAAGTTTAAAAAAGTTTTGGCATTAAATGTGTTGAAACCAATAAGACTATTTGTTTTCGATCCCTCTGGCTTAAAGACTCGACAATTTCACGGTAAATATCTAACATACACGAGAAATGGTACGGTTTACGTTGGCTTCTGCTCGAATTGATTTTTCGACTAACCAAACGGAATACACGCGGCATCCGCATGTGAGTGGCAGAATGTCCACCTTTAACACGAGTGCTAGCGCATGACAGAACGACGGTTCAGAACTATTCGAGTTAAAAAAAAAAAAAAAAAAAAAAAAAAAAACACCCGTAAATTGATTGAAGTGATGAAAAAAAACTATTGGAAATCGTTAAAAAAAAATTATTTAAAACACAAAAAATATAGCTTTTAATATTTTTGTCTGTTTTTCTTGGTCTTTTCAAGCATCAACCAGTCGTAACTCCTTGACGTATTTAGATGTTTCGATAAGATAGAGATTTAGATAAGATTTAGATAATTTTGTTAGTATCATATAACTTAAACAGTAGGCTATATATCTTTATAAATTTCTATCCCTAAGAGGGTGAAAAAAGGGGAAATATGATTTTAAGATAATTAATTACGTCTACGAAGATAATCATACATAAAAAAAACTATTAGGTTTCGATAAGAAACATATCAAAACTACGAATCGCAATTAAACCATTTTTGTGGAATACAACCCTAAAGGTTGTAAAAGGGCTAAGTATGGTTTTAAAAAGAAAATAATATATACTTCCAAATCTATTGATCTTGGAGGTAAGAAACTAAAGAACATCGTGCATGTAGAGTTGCATTTTTCCTTCCATTTATCGAAATTCATTCTTTATGTAGGTGGTGAAAACGAGGGGAGGTTTTATTTATCTCTCTCTTTATCTTTATTCATGTTATTACTATCACTTTAATAACGTGAGCTCATGTCTCATTAGCATTTTTTCCGCATAAACTGCGCTCATAAATCTTTCTGAATCCATGTTTGATGGGCAACTGAGAGACGGTCGCGCTAATATTTGTCGCTACGTGTTGCGACGCGTATCGCGTAAAGAAGCGTTGGTTTACGCCCAAGTGTCTCATCTCGTTTCGTCTCATCCAGTGAGGCCAAGCCCTAACGCTAGAATAAAAATAAAAAATTAAAAAAACTAAAACACCCAAAATTGCGCACGAATTTTAGTTAAATGGAAAACTGCGTACTTGAAAATGATACCGCCGTAGTTTTCTAAACAAGACCACGTAATAATCGGGTCTGGACAACTCTTGAAATTTTATCCAGTTTACAAAAAAGGGTCCGTTATTTTCGCGCGGAGCTCCGTCAAGCCGAGGCCAAACTTCGCGCTCAAATCACATTGACCTTGAAACTGTCAGAACACTGAGAAGGTTTGCGCGCGTCGACGTCTTCACGCCGCGAGCTGGGCGTATCGATCCTCGCTCCCCTCCGACCCTTTCGTCGAGCGATCGACTGACCGCTACTGCAGCTCGCAGGACGAGGATCGTCGAGGCGCACATTCAACGTCCTCGCATAACATGCATTCACACAACCTCCTCTTAGCGTAGGTACGTAGGCTTTCTTCGGTGCAGTAATTAAGCATCCTATGAAACACAAAGCCATACATATACCTACACATCGGTAAGAAATATACTTTTCAATTTTTTTTCACTTTAATAAATTATCGACTGTTATGATTTAAATACAAACCAGAATTCCGCACGACAATAAATATTAAGATGTTAAGGTCCCCGCCTACCTGGACACACAAACGGTCTGTTTGTATAGCTTAAAAAAAAAAAACCAAGTGATTTGAAAACTGCTCCAGATATCAGAATGGTGTCTGATAACGAAAAGCATTTAACGATACGCCGAGGGCAGATGAGTAGTTCCGTTTACATATTTCGTTTTTTAAACTTTTTTTTTAGAAGAGTTAAAATGGCTAAAATGTGTTGTTTTTTCAGGAAAAAAATGTTTTAGGCATGAAACATCAGATACAGATTCTTCAAAGCACTAATGGTACTCTCATTACACCTTTATTTTCTCTTCTCCGTCTAATATTATTAACATTACCGTTCATATCTCATAGTTGTACGACGCACGACTAAAAAGACTGCGCGCTAGCTCAGAGCCTTGCGCTTAAAGGCGATACCGTGCTAGAGACTTCAGCGAGCTTCGCACTTCTATCTTTTCTAAACTTTTGAATGTTGAACTTTAACATAAGTAAATAATATTCAAATTAAAACTGTATAACTTATAAGCATGAATATTTATAAACGATAAATATCGCAAATAAAAAAAAATTAAACCATCTCAAACCTTTTTTTGAATCTGAAATAAATTAAAGGTCAATTACTTTTTAATGAGATCATAAATGTGGAATTTTTGTGAGAAAAAAGGGTCTCTTCATTAACGCGCTCAATCGGTGGAAGAGTGGTTGAGTGTTCAGATCACTCGCCTTCCACCAGGATGACACGGGTTCGATCCCCTGTGGACGCTGCCGCGAGCATGTGGGTTTTTCTCGGGGTACTCCCGTTTCCCCTCACCCGTTCACTCCATGGAATATCCATTATCATCAGAAGTTCCACGTCGCGTCTCTGAACCCGATAGTTCTGCTACCACTAGTCCTAGGATAGGACATGGGAATTTTTTTTTTTAAGTAGACAGTTGAGTTACTATCACGCATAAGTAAGCACGCCACGAGAGGTTGAGAATGTGAGGATGGTACACCACTGACCACAGAAGCCGGCGCATTTGGTAAAGGAAAGTGAACCTTGTTAAAATTAGACACAACTTAAATAACTCTAACTAAAACTAAGCGACTAGCGCTTAACGGTACCGATACTTCATTTATATATACATACATGGAATAATATTAGATTTAATTGATTATACGGCGAGTAAAGCGAGGGCGTTCACAGTTTTTTTTACAAACGTCGCGTATTCCGAGCAGTTCTGAAAACCAGCAGGGGTAAAAAAAAAAGATCGTCCCTCGTTTCCTTTCCTCTCGGGCTGTGAAGGGCCGCAGGGTTGAGTGGAGCGCGTTAATGAGGTGCCGCGTGCAGATCGCGGTGCTGCCAACTTCGGGACACGCCAATGCCCGCTCCCAGAGTAGTTTCAAAATGCGGGGTTTCCTGCGACTGTTGTGGTACTTCATTAATTATTGAATCATAGGTCAGGTTGCCTAGTTGAGACGTCTCACAAGTCAGCAGGCTACGAACAAGGGATACATTTGCTCGAGTATATTAAACGTAAAAGTACACTTTTTTTTTTAATTTTTAGCGTGCTGGTGGCATAAAAGATTATTTGCCAGCACAAACGATTATTAATTTAAGATGCTACACCAACTAATTTTATTTTTTTACTGGCTGAATGTGACGTATCAAAGACGTAGGCACTTTGAAAATGTGACTTGATTGTTGAATTGCTTTAGATAATTTGACAGTGGGTAGATGTGTACCAGTACCACTAAAATAATTATTATTTTAAACTTAAATGTGGCCGTTTAAAAATCAATTTCGTTAAGTAATGTGGCAACGCTGAATTTTTAGGATGAAAATCATTTATAAAAACAAACAAAAAATTTGACATGGTGTGTTGAAAGAATTTTTGTATGCCACTCAACAACGTAACCGAAAAATGTACAGATACATAATAACACTAACTGTTTTACACAATCCCATTGGAAGCAACTTAAAAAAATAAAATAATATAATTACAGCAGTCGTTAAAATATCAAGCGTGTGCTTGTTTGGTTAGAGAGTTCGCTGGTTCGACTTCGTTTGTCTGCCAAACCGGGCTACGTGAGTGACAGTTAATTTCATTAGGAGTTGCTGGGGCAGTCTTGTCACACGCGATTTTTTTTTCTCCTGATGTTGACGTTTTCTCTCGTCCTGTCAGCGCGGTTATCTTTGCCGTCGAGTTGGTTTCGTGAAAGGTTTGCCGAGATCTTGGCAAAGATAAGCATACTTTTTGTATTTGTAGATTCGCCTCGCGATGGTTGCTGCCAGACAGAAGGCCACAGGCAGATTGAAATTCTTGACATCGGCGCGATCACAAAGAGCCCTGCCGCCTTCGGCGTCTCTGAGCTTTAACATGGCGACGCTACAAACCAGTACCGCCAACACCTGCGTTGTTATTATCGGCTAATCAGCACTCAAAGCGTAGGAAACAGAAAAAAAAAAGCGGCGGCATTGACGTCAAACATGCGTGATCGCACGTTGAGACAAAATCAGGTTGTCTTTAATCCAAAAAGTAAACACTAGTGGCTGTTTCCGAAACGTAAGGATACTAGGTTTATCCAAAGGACGTATCTAGTGAGAAGTGAGAAACTAGTCGGAAAAAAGCAAGTCTAAATTGTTTTGACGTTACAAACTGGCGTATAAAAATATCACATTTTTTGCGGTCAGATATTTACTGTTTACAAACTTCGTGATCTTTTTTAAAACCGATATTTATCATGCACATGTTTAAGTTAATCAGTTTACAATACATGAAAAACTTTAGCCCACAGGAAAGCACGGTAAACGCAAGCGTCTAATTATTTGACGAAAAGTTTTATCGGTGTTAATTTCACGATCCTCGCAAATATTGGGAAATGGCTAACATCCTTTAAGATGCACTTTTCAACGATTCCTTAAGCTAAGGGCAACTCCAAGGATTCGGAGAGATGACACTGTTTACTTGTGATTTTGAGGTTATGCATGACACGTCATTCACGGTGTTTTGGAAGATAAGGATTACATTTTCTTTTCCTGCTAACAGAAGTCTCGAACAACACTTAAAAAGGTCCGACTACCCGACACGGCATTGCGTTGCAGTATTTGAAATAACACGGTTTTACAGAGAATAACTGTTAGCACGATTATATATTTTTTTATGCTCTAGACTAGTTTGGAAGACAACTCGCAAGACAGTTCACGTCTCTTTAAAATTATTCAAAAGCCTCACATCATCACAGGAAAAAAAGGGGGGCATTCATACCACAGAATCGATGTCGAGCGTGAACTTTGCTTATAGGCCTTCCAGTTCCAATTAACCTGAACGCTTCAAACGTCTTTCTTAGATTCCCTTCAGTCAAACAAGGAGTTAAATTTGGAAACAACTTGTAGTGACATGATTTCGGTTAGAACAGTTGCAAGATTGGCTGTGTTTTAAGTGGAATTACGCGTTGTTGTTGACATGTCTGTCTGAAGTAGAACAAGAAACGTTTAGATTGCCTGGAATATACATTGCACACGTCAAAGGTAAAGGTGTTGCGTCACACAGGTAACGTGATGACAATGGCTCCGAACCACGCGGCTGCCGACTTGCTCGTGCACACATAGCACGTAAGGGCCACGTCGCCCGCGTCTGCGGACGCACACTCACCCAGGTCGGGGATGGAGCTGGAAGGCTCCTCGTGCCCGCGCTCCGGCTTGGCCCGCGGCGGCGGCGGGGGCGGCGGCGGCCGCATGACCGAGCTGGCGGCGGCGGAGGCGGCAGGAGGCGACGTGGACGAGGACACGACGGGCGCGCGGAAGTCCCTGGCGTCCGGCTGCATGGCGGCGGGATGCGCCGCCTACGCTCGTCGCTCAGGTCGCCGGCGGCGGGAAGGCGCCCAGCATCTCCTCTCCGCGGCGGCGGCGGCGGCGGCGGCGGCGGCGGCGAAGAACAGCTCCTCCGCTCCGGCTAGGAAACCACTCTTATCGACGTCGCCGCGCGCACTCCGAGGTCGCAGTCCAAGTTCAAGGGCGCGCCCGACAGATCCCACCTCCCGGTCACAAACAACACCCCAACACGCGCGCGGTCTTTTTCGATTCCCTGAGTCGAAAACCACTCGCCGGCGACACAACAGAGGCTCCGGCCCGATATTACGTATGGCGCACGTAACACTGTCGCTTGTGGTTGTGTTCAAAGGCCTGACCTAGACGGGCGCAGGGCGGGGAGGGGAAGGGGGAGCGAGTAGGGGAGGGAAGGCAAGTATAGGGGAGGGGAGGCGGCCTCGGCCGCATTCGGGACCCCAGGCTCGGGGAATTTTCAGCAGTGCTTTAACCTTGTCCTTGAACGCGGCTCCTGAACCCGTGGCGGCGGAGGGGCGGCACGGCGGCGGCCGTGGTGGGGGTAAAGGAAGGAGGGGGAAAAGGGGCAGAGGAGGGGAGAGCGGGAGCTTATCGATTGCCAGGCGCGCGCGCAAAGAGAGCGAGCAGCGCCGAGCGCGCCTAAGAGCGGTCGGGTCCGGACGTTGACAACTCTCGCCGCGAAGTACGCTCCAGTTTCTATTATTGGCTCGCCGATCCTCCAGCGCGCCGAGCCACGAACAGCACGGCACCCGCCGCCATCGCACCTCTGTTCCCTGGAAGACTGGCTCGCCCATGCGCTCATTGAGACAAAACTATCTCAGCTCAATCACGGCTCGCTTTTGTTCCAGCTAAAGCTTCCTCGCTTCTTACCTGCATCTAAAAATGGTTGAAATAGGCTACACAACAAAAACAAAAAAAAATCGTGAAAACAATTCCTTTTCAGCATTAAAACTAAAAGATAGTTCTTGTAAGAGAGTAAACTTTTTTTACTTTCCCTGCTTAATAGATGTTTGGTGAGCTAGTGACAATAGGCACGCATTCGCACGGGATTTTTCACCTACGTCTAGCTAACGAATTCGTCAATGGCGATTAAGGTTTTGCGCTCAGTGCTAAGCGACTGATTCTTGAAATTTACTAGTTTTATAAATTATTTGTTTGCATTACAAAATAACATCTTTGCGATTGAAATTAACGTACTATTATCGTTGTTGATATTGTTCTGTATGATATTGAACCTCAAACACTAACTATATTTCACGATATTCGATTTTTGTGGCCTTATAGTTAAATGCCGAGGCCGTAACTCGACGACTACTTGAAACGTCTCGCGGCGACGCGTGGTGCCGCAGTAACTAGAGCGATCAACGGCGCTTGAAAACCGGTGCAAGGGGAGCACTTTTACCAATGTCGATGGTTGTTTGCACAATTTTAACGAGCACCGTGGCGCCTGGTGACGGAGGGGAGAGAGAGGGGGAGGAATTGGGGTGCGGGAGGGGATAAGGCGCATGATCCCACTCAATGGGCGGATACGCACGTACGGCGTGGGCAGCGCGGGGTTTCGCAACGGTCCAACCCGGCGGTCTTTTCGCGTGCATAAAACTGTAACTGCCGCCCGGGCGAAATGAGCTTTCGGTAGCAACACACCGAACTTTCGCACCTTCCCACAGCCGCTGAGAAGGGGGAGCAAGGGGTGGGGAGTGGCAAAATCCCCAGGGCCCGAGTACCAAGACGGCCAGGTTGAGTTACGAAATATTTTTTTCATGCTTGGGGTTAGCCCTAATAGTAGGAAAAAAATTACAATTCTATAGATAATAAAATTTATTGGACACCATATAAGTTGTGAGATGTGGTATCACGTATAGACTGCTTTTATTTACTTTACTTTAAAAAAAAACACGTAAAATAAATAATTTTCTTTACTTAGTACATAATAGTTTAGGTTTTTAAATAAACGTTAACTCTAAATATTTATGAAATTAATTATACGTTTTAATAGACAAAATTAGGTAATAAGGTTAAATTTAGCTACATTTTATGTTTTGCTTTGAATTTCGGGGTTACGATGCATACTGACTTCCATTTCGGTTTTTGGCTTTCAATTTCGCTGTTACAGCGGTTTTAACACCGTGTAACCTAGCCTCTAGTGAAGTGGTGAGAAATGAGCATTTACGGAATCAATGGGTTGGGTTGGATGGGTGGGGTTACGGAATCATCACGGAGAATACCCGCAGACTCACTGAAACGTCCGCCACGTTTTCCGCTCGCGAAAAAAAAAAATCCTGTGTTCTGCCCTGGCGGGAACTAGCGCCGGATCACCTTGTGGTAGGGGAGGAGGGAGATATCTGATCTGACAACTCAACCACGCTGGTCCCGCTACTGGATTAAACTTGAACTAGACTGAGTGTTCTCGGTCGGAGGCCACCAACGATAATCGCTCCCGTAACTACAGTATGTGTCCCGCAACTTGTCTCAAATTCGACAGTTCCCAAAAGTAGCGCCAGTGGTACCCGTTTCCCAACTGTTACTTGCAAAGCATCACGTGGTGTTTGTTTGCGAGCACTGTCAATCACACCGAGTTGTTTAACAGAAACTGCTGTGATAACGATGCGCATGCCATCGGCACTGCTCCCGGGGAATGTTAAATCCGAGAGAGTTTAAGCGACGCAGACTGTACCAGCCTGGCAGAAACGCGTCAGCCTTGAAACTTGGACCGGGAACCGCGAATCAAGGCCGCGAATTTGCTCTGAACGCGCGAATGGATTGAAGCAAAAAAGAAATAAGACAACGTGAATCGGTCACGTTGAATTATCTCTGCTCGAAAGAAGAAAAAAACTGTAGCATCATGAGGCTACAAACACTTGCAAGTCACCGAGGATTACGTAACTATCGAATATTTGGCTTCGGAGAGGAAAAGCGTTCATAAAATTGTGTTATGCAAGTTGCTTGATTTTACATACCAAGTTGACAGCTCACCTCTTAAGCGTATGGTATCAGCTATATAAATGTATAAATAAAATAACATAAGTAAGGTCTTTTGGGAGAAAAAAACCGACAACGCTTAGCAGGGTGATTCTAAACTTTGTTTTCTCTTAAAAAGATCGTTGAGTAATACAACCTTAAAAATTCATCTTTAAGACCATTTAAAATATATTGTTATTATAAACTACTTGTAACCAAGCAATAAGTTGGCAAATAAATATTAAAATAACTGGGTTATGAAACGTGTGAAAACAAGGTTGGCAAGATCATTCCTATTTTTTTTAAATAAAATTTATAAAGGTTACCTTTTCTGGAACTTAATTTTGTAATACTAAACTGTAATAAAAATGTTAACAAGAGCACATTTAACTAAATAATAGATATCACTTAGTTGGAACGCTATTAAATGGGCCGTTTTCGCCAACTCCAAACCTAAATAAATAAATGTCAAACGATAAATGGGAACTGCTTGAATTGTAGGTAACATGTAATACACACGATATCGTAGGGTGGTAATGCACCAAGCAGACACCATAACCAATAATTGGCAGAAATTAGTGGAATATAATATCATTTCGATTTCATTTTACAAACATCTAAGATATGCTTGAATACTAGCTTCATATAAGTAACTTTTAAAGAATTAGACCTTACTATTGGCTCAGAGGCAATTTGCCTAAAGTTAATTTTTTGAAAATACTATTACTTGACACGAAAAAGATTTAAAAGAATACATTGTGCATTTGCGCTTGTATGAAGCTGTTAATTTGGTTTATATAAGTGGTCATGAATGTAGAGAAAACCAAAATGTGAAAGGCTCGAAAGCCTTGACGAATGAAATCCTATTATTTTTATTTATTGCTGTGAGTTATTTAAAACTGAAGGTCAGACCCAATGATACTAATAGGGGATTATCTACTTAATGACACATACACGTTCAAATTGCCGAGCCTAATACATTACTTTTCGGTAATAAACGTCAGAAAATAATGAGGTCTACGTGAACATTGTTTAAAAAATAAACAGCAACGAAAGTAGGGAAATTAAAAAAGAATTCTACTAGCGATTGCATTTAAACAGCCCCTCCCCCGTCCTTGGTTGGTTTCCATAAGAGAACGCGGAAGCGATACGTCTATTATTATATAAAAATCTTTAAAAAAAGGTTAGGGTAAATAATATACATACTCGTATAATAAGAAAAACTACTTTCAGAGAAGTGAGAACAGTTTCTCCAATTCTATTTGTAACAAGATTATATTAAAAGTCTTAAGACATTTTAAAACTTAGTTTTTTTTGACGTGATAACGTCTTATAAATCGATGAACGCCGGCTGCACGCACGAAAAATTGTCACGTTCCGCCTGAGCCAAGCGTGCAATAACCGGCCAACCACCGTGAGAGAAAATCTTCTATAATATCAAACAGTTTAAGGCAGGCTTTTTAATTATTGTTCGTGATTATATTTAAACAAATTATTTAAATTAAATTGGCAAAAACTGTAAATAATATTTGAAAATTAAAAAGTATGCAATGTTTCATCAATGTTTTCTTATGACGTTATCACGTAAAATTATCGTCCGTAAACCGACTTTACAGACAGTCCCCTTTTTATAGTGCATTATACACCGTTTGGGAGCTAGTTATGGTCCGTGTCATGTAACTTATCTCAGAATTGACACTATTGTTCTGTCAACAGTGGTTACAAACATAGGCTAACTTTTACAAGAAAAACTACATCCCAGAATACAGTGGAATGCGTCTTAAGTAGAGAATATGATCACGGTTTTTTATTTCTAATCCCGTGTTTTCGGAACTGTGCACAGACAATCCTGGGATCCCGGTACAATCCCGGGATTCGGAATGGCAAATAAAAAGATACAAAAAGGTTGTAAAAATCAGTGTTTTTTTTAATTGTAAAATATATGTCCTTACACAATAGTCACTTACGAGTAATCGTAATTGAATTCAAATAATCACAATCATTTTACCACAAAAATAAATGAGATCTCCTTAAATTAAAATAATTGACAATATTATATGTAATTAATAAAATAACCAATTTATATATCAACAAAAAATTACAGCTCCATAAACTTTAGTGAGCCTTCGACTTCAACACAAGTTGTGTAGTAACAAAAAAAAATCATATATTAAACTAAGAATCAGTCAAATTCACATTTATTATAGCCAACAACTTCATATTTTAAATATAGTTTTTTTTTTTTTTTGCAAATTGTGAAAATACGATTGAAGTAATAACAAGGCGTCCAATGTTTGGTCACCCAGTCTGCTTCCTTATCTACTGCACATGTCTGCTGCTGCCGAGAAAGCACGTGCAGACTCGACTGAAGTTGGAGGGATTGCTAATAAATACTTGTAAGCTCGTTCCACATTATAGCCTTTAAACATTAATAAAATAACTTCCAAATTTAGTTTGTAACAATTAATTTAGGTAATTTATTCTAATTAACCCAAAAAAATGAATAAATAATACATCTTACGCGATGCAAAGCCTTTTCACTCACAACGTCACAAATTCTCTGTTTGTCTGTTGAAACAAGATGGCGGACATTAAAGTCAAAGTGTCAGTGACAGATAAAATTAGTGCATTTCGTTGGGAAATTTTTCGTTTAATGATGTATGTTTCATGCCATTTTTTTTACACTCCCGAAAATTCCGGGTTAAGGAAATTTATATCCCGAAAATTTCAGGACTTGAAAATGGGCCGGGACCCCCAGATCAAATCCACTAGTCTTAAGATTCTATCTCACATACCAAGTTGATTTTGTTAAAATTTGTTCTGTCTTTACTGTTATCTAAGGGCTATTTCTAAAATCTAAACCAGGCAACTCCCCTTGCATTTGTTTTTCGGCCACAAATATTCTCAACAGATATTCACTCAGTGTGATGTCATGGGTGTAAAAAGGAGCGCAAGTGATGATAATTACGAAGACTTGCGCGCTTTTTGACGTGAAAACGTCTAATAAATCGATGAACGCCGGCTGCACGCACGAAAAAGGATGACTCATTGTCCCGTTTCGCACATTATCCCGTTACTCTTTGTCCCGTTACGCTCATTGTACGCTTGCAACGTATCTATCTCTCTTCCACTCGATTGGAACAACCATCGATTTGACTGTTTTGAGGCACATTTAACTTGAAACACTCCCATTCGTTTCCTACTTCTCCTATCATCGTCCTATCCTTAACAGAATAACACAGATTGGAAGAAGTTAAATAGCAAACATGTATAAACATTATAGTTAAAATAATCTGTTCGTTAAAGTAATAAACATATTTGAATTGATGAGTGCAAATAAAAGTAAATTTATCAATAAATTGTAGATTTCATTTCACTCCTTCTTTGTAACCATACAAAATAGTGATAATACATTAATAATGATTCAATTTTATTCCTAAAAGTATGCAATAATTTCATCAATGTTTTGTTATGACGTTGTCACGTTAAACTATTGTCCTTAAAACAACTTTACAGACAACCAATTTTTTTTTTCAACCACGACATTGTACTGAGAATCTGTTGAAAATGTTTATGGAGAACAACAACTACAAGGTATGTATTTATCACGTTAAAAAGTTAAAAAAGTACATAAAAGTAATTATAAAAAAATCGAAATTAAATCAGCATGGCTTGTGAGACCGAGTCTTAAGGGGGATTAGGGCCCGTCATCTTGGATTTCTCGATATTTTTTTTTGCAATAATTCTAATTCTTAACTATATATTTCAATAATTTTTGGTATGTCAATGAATAAATCATATATCCCAGACCTTCTATACCTCTTTGCAACAACATCTAAACTGTAAGCGCCGCGAGAAAACAACTTATTATTTCACGTGGACGACTACAACTGTCATGATGGTCACACCAGTTCACGAATGTTGACTCAAACAAGTAGAAAGAGCTGAATCATATGCCGTATCAAACAAAAAAAAAATCAGCACGGAAGTTTTATTGGAAGTGGTATCAAAATATTGAAATCGCAAGATGGAGAGTCCTAATCCCCCTTTGAACTGGGTGAAAAAAGAAAAAGAAAACAGTAACCGTTCAGTAGGTCGTGCGCACGAGATTTGACCGCCATGTTCTCTAACCTACAGATTCACAATAGCGCATGAGACGGTCGTGCGCATGGGAGAGAGAGGTCGTGCGCGCAGAAGGGAAATGAATATATTTTATTTCTGTTACTGTCGCACGGCGCAACAACCAATGAGAGTAGAGTAGGAAGCCAATTTGGCGGGACTAGAAAACTGCGTATGTTTTTCAATCACAATGTTGCAAGAAATCGCCGAGACATCACAATGCTCAGGTGTAATTCCTGCTTTAAAAATTAAAATAATAAGCCACTATCAAAAATTGTACATAAAAAAGTGTTATGGTTAGAATTTTTTGCTAACAATTTCTATATTTATTTATATGTTGTAAAACTGTGCTTACAGATTGCTCGTCAGATGTCTCGAGATAATCATTTGTTAGTTAATACAGTTACTTACTAACACTGCCAACAGATGTCGGATGCATCGCGGAAATTTCATCGGCTGAAGTCAACGGTGGGATTTCAACTGTGGACGTCGTGCTATGCACTCGCTCATGTTTTAATTGGGAGCGCCTGATCACCTCGGCGGCGAGGGTTGGCAGCAGTGCCCCGCGGGGAGGGGTGGGGTGGGGTGGGGGGAAGGTGCCTGTAGGAGGGGGGGGAGGGGGGGCAGGTGCCCTCGGCCGGCATTTCGGGAGGACAATGGCACTGGGGCAGGCCGCCGGGGTTCAAGGTCGCGCCGGGCCAGCCTCGCCTGGTTGCCTGCCCCCTCGGGCGCGCGATGCGGGGCCCGCCTCGCGTCACGTGGGCGCGTGCCCGGGTCGCCGCTAAGGGAAATAAAAAAAATTACAAACCGCGGCACACAGCTCGGCCGTTTCGGCTTTTTCTTCCTACGATTACAGATTTTTCAAGGCTTTTCTTTTTTTAAATGGATATCCTTTTCGAAACCGACAAGTATTTAAGCATGTTCAGGGGCGTTGCCAGGAGGGGGGGGGGGTTAGGGATTCAAACCCCTCCCCCTCCTTAGCACCAAATCTTTAATTAATTTCTTATTCATCACTCAAACAAATTTCATATTAAAATTTTTACCATTACAATATTTAAATTTAAGTACCGAAAACTGCTAAAATAGCACTATTTTACACCTTAAAATCCATAATTTTCCCGGGGGTTGGACCACCGGACCCCACCGCTTTAATACGGGGGGGGGGAGGGGGGGCATGCTTCTTAACACCCCCCCATACACAAATCCTAGCTACGCCACTGAGCATGTTTCATTATTCACCGTGGCCTGCGAGTCTCGCGTCATAATTTGGACAGAGACTGAAATGCTTAACCATCATACTGCGTTCCCATCGGACCAAAGTTAGTTTTGACACGTCCTCACGGACAAATAATTTGTGGTAGCTGCCGGTGGGACAGTGTATAAGGTGATCGCATATTTCGCGAATAGATTCCGAGACTAGCTGAAAGTTAAAACACTTAGTGTGGTCTGGATTTCGTGAATGGGCGAGTTTCTTTCAGGTATCATAAAGTAACATTTGGCACACCAATACGTTTGGTATGTCCCCTAATATTTACGAAATTGACTATGTTCTGGTTTGTGTTGCTAACGTAGGTCCACCATCTTTGTGACACATTTCCATTCATTGACATTCCGTTCCATTTTCACGAAATAATTCCTTTTTATTGCCGCATACTGAAAGCTAAAATGTTTACACATAAAAAAATCTTTGGAATTACAGAACTAATCAATAAAATACAGAAATTTCCGTAAATAGTTTCATTTTTTAAATTTTTGTCCATGTTGTTATTTCGTTTAAGTTAACAGCTCCTGTAGAAGAAAAAAGGTATTTAAGAAAGAAAACATGTAGGTAATTCATCAAAAATACATCGGTTGCAGCCATAGAAATGTATTCTCTGGCGAAGATTATAGCTTATTGTAAGCTTCGGGTGATACCTATGTCTAGAGACCCGTGAAATTCGCGGGTTCAATGACCTCCAGGATAGACTCTACTACACTCTACACACTCGGGCAAATGCCAACTGTTCATTGGCTGCTGACTTGTGAGTCGTCGCGACTGGGTGGCCTGTGATTCGTTACTTCTATGAATGAGGGTCTCTAATTGGCCCTCAGTCCTCCAGATTAACAGTTAACCAATGACTGAAGCAACACTAAGGTAATTATTTGAATTTTAGCATAACACGAAATGAACCCGCGAATTTCACGGGTCTCTACCTATGTCTAGAATATAAAAAAATAACAAACAGTGTAAGGACCCGCAGTTAGTAAAAGCGGGAGGGTAGTTAGGGCCGAGTTACAAAATAATTTTCAGCGAAAAAATTAAAATATATATATTTTTTCCTTAGCGTCTAGTTGGACCGCGAAGTTTTAGGAATGCCGAGCTTGTACTCGCCGGAACGATTCCGTGCAACAGGTCGGTGGGTGCGAGAAACACTTTCTACCGAAAGCTTTCGTTGTCTTTCAGATATTAGGAAAGCGAAAGATGTTCCACTTTCAACGGCCGAGACCACTCGGACATTATCTATGTATATATTTTGCGCAACTAGTTCAAAAAGGGTGAAAATAAGTGAACACTAAAATAAATATTTAAACTACCAGTTCTTTTGCATCATATTCTTACGTAAATCTCTTCGATTAGTTCGAGTGAAAATTCAAACTAATCAAAATAATTACAAATTACTCAAAGCGCAAAATATTGTTTCTAATTCGACGTAACGAACAAATATATTAATATATAGGATTTAACTTGCCTAAGACATGAATTATTTTTGTTGCAATATAAAAAACTTTAATAAATCACGTAAAAACTCTATCCTTGTGCTTGAAAAAATTATGCTAATCAACGAAATACAAAAGATATTATCCCAGCGACATGCTGGTTGTATTTTTTTCCTGTCCAATTATAAAGTGGCAATACTTAACATAAATTACTCGAGCTTAATGTTCATGATAGGTAACTATTAATTTATGTTTAAAAACGTGTATTAATATGTAATTTCCGCTTTCCCCACATTAAAACACTGAGTATACATTGTCGAAAACAATGCTTTACATTGCCATATTTGACGTTAAATTCGATATAAAGCCAATACCTACACGAGTGAGTGTGGGGACCTAACCACCAGAAACTTGGGATGCGCTATAAGGCCTCGCGATATTCGTAGTCTCGAAGTGCACGGGAGGAAAAAAGAAACACTCGATGTCGAGTAGTTTCTATGCCTGCAACAAAACACCTCGAACAAAAAAAAACCGAGGACATAGAGCCAACTCTTTTTTTTTTCTGTGGTGATGGTGAAGAGAAGAGAACCCTCCGAACTGCGCATTAGATTGGATTATAAATATTTGCTACCTCGGGAAAGGGGAGCAGACGTGGTGGCAGCCCTGTCAAGGGGGGAAGGGGGAGAGAAAGACTGATAAGGGGGGTGGAATATAATGAAAACGCGAAAGGAGTGGACCTGGCTGCCTGCGGCATTGGTTATTTAATTTACGGAGAACAGCGAATACTGTCAGTATTCCCTCCCCCCCTTTTTTCTGCTCCGATGTGGCTTAAAATATAGACTTCACTTTTTTTTTCAAATCTTTTTTTAAAGGTATGTCGAAATTTGGTAATTAATTCTAATATAGAGAAAACACTCTTAGTAGATATTTGTGAGAGATTTGCCACCAATACCTATAAAGGTTGATGACAAAAGGCGGTTGTCTGTAAAGTCGGTTTATGGACGATAATTTTACGTGATAACGTCATAAGAAAACATTGATGAAAAATTGCATACTTTTTAATTTTCAAATATTATTTACAGTTTTTGCAAATTTAAATTAAATAATTTGTTTAAATATAATCACGAACAATTAGAAAGCCCGCCTTAACCTGTTTGACATTATAGAAGATTTTCTCGCACGGTGGTTGGTCGGTTCTCGCGCGCTCGGCTCAGGCGGAACATGACAATTTTTCGTGCGTGCAGCCGGAGTTCATCGATTTATAAGACGTTATCACGTCAAAATTAGTTGAAGCCAGGAACCAGTTTCAGTACCGACCAAGCTATACTACTGATGCTGAGGTTAAAGAAAGACTTCAACTATGTACGTCACAGCATGCCGTCTCCAGACGATTCCTAACCCCAGGCAGGGACTGCTCGATACCGTTAACATTATGCGAATTAAATTAGCATAGATATCAACGTTGTAAGCGACTGCGAGTTAACTAGTTACCACCAGCGCTGTCTCAGTTACGGAACACAACAATCTAGTTAATCTATTGGGAAGCTACCAACTACGTGAAAGATGACTTCAAGCTGATTCAAGGTCAGCTGTGCTGCTGAAAACTCCCTCAGAACAATCCGCACAAACTGTCGGGGAAACTGGGGAAGGAGACATAGTCCACCGCGTCTCAAATATGACCGTTCCTAACAGTAGTACCATTAAACTCATTCCTCTCTGGGACGACGAAGAAAGGGGAAAGACGTCAATTTCCTTAACCGAGCCACCTCAGTATGGGTGGATTAAATACATGGGAAGTGTGTAGTGTGCCATATATCTTATCTTAAATTTGACAGATCTCAAATGTAGTACACAATGTAGTACGACTGTCACTTGCAAAGCATTACACGAATTAAGTTTATGAACTCTGACAACTACATCCGTCGCTTTAGGCCCTCTTAACGCTGCGCGATTCCGAGGTGACTCGACGGATACTCGAGTTTTTAACTAATGCTGTTGACAGAACGACAACGGAGGAATGGACTACTTCTGAGAACCATCAAATTTACGACAAGTTACTTGAAAGGAACCATAGTTAAGTTTTTTTTTGATCGATGTTGAAGCAATCAAGAGGTGGTCATATGAGTCACAAGTCAGGAGCAATGGACAAGGAATAGGCCGTGGATCGTAGCCCTAGTTGCCTGGAGGAGAATCGCTGTACGATTAGGTACCATTTTATCACATATTTATATATATAAAATGTTTACTACGTTTCAAAACATACATAAAAAATTATTGGTATCGTAAGACTGGTAGAATACGTGAAGGATACAAATCTCTTGGGAGTGGCACCGTTTGTTTCTCCTGGGGTGCTGCCATAACTTAGAAACACATATTTAGAAACACACAAGATAGAAGTATCTAAATTATGACGTTTCTAGCTGTTTCGGCGTTGTGAGTTTCTAAGTTATGACAGTTCTAAGTCATGTTTTCTAAGTTGTAATAGTTCTAAGTCATCACTTTCTAAGTTATGTTTTTAATGTATCAGCGTTGTGTGATTCAAAATTATATGCGTATAAGTTATGACAGTTTAAGATAATAGTTTCTAAATTGTGATAGTTCTAAGTTATGACTTTCTAAATCATGATGTTTCTAAGTTGTGTGTTTCCAAGTTGTGTGTTTCCAAGTTGTGTGTTTCCAAGTTGTGTGTTTCCAAGTTGTGTGTTTCCAAGTTGTGTGTTTCCAAGTTGTGTGTTTCCAAGTTGTGCGTTTCCAAGTTGTGTGTTTCCAAGTTGTGTGTTTCCAAGTTGTGTGTTTTCAAGTTGTGTGTTTTCAAGTTGTGTGTTTTCAAGTTGTGTGTTTCCAAGTTATGATCGTTCTAAGTTATGTGTTTATGATCGTTCTAACTTATGTGTTTCCAAGTTGTGATCGTTATAACTTATGGCAGTTTAGTTACGTAGTTTAATTCGATAATTCTAAGTTATGACTGTTCTGAGTGGTGACTTTCTAAGTTATTTGGGTATCCCGTGTCTCCCCACTACTCGATGCAGGAAGCGACACTCGAATAGCCGTCACGTCGCCTCGGGACTGCCCAGTGAAGCTGGCGATCTCGAGCGGCGCCCGGCGCTGCCAGCCCCTGGCGAGCGAGCCAGCGGAGGCCATTAGCAATTAAACGCGGGCAGCGCTCGGCGGCTAATGGCCGCGCGTGGAGGGTGAGCGAGCGGGTGGGAATGTCACTTTATCTATTAAACAAAAGGGGTTGGAAGACGGTTGCTAGGGAAGGGGGGTTGGAAGGGGCCGGGCGTCCGCCGCGAGGGGTGAAAGCTAGTTGGGGGAGAGAGCTCCCGTGTTCTCTCCAGAGACGCGCTACGACCCTGCGCACGAACATAGCTCCACCTACACCGCAGCTAGAGAGACGCACGCTCCACGAGGCATGTACACCGTCCAAGCCAGCGGAGCGGGTGTCTGTGCTGTCACTCTGGTTCCGCAAACGAACCGTAACTAGCAGCTTGTTTCGTAACCTGAAAACAACCCGTAAAAACGCTGCGATCTATACTGATATTATAAAGAGGTAAAGTTCGTGTGTAAGTTTGTAAGATTTGATGTAGGGGATAATCTCTGAAACTACCGATCCCATACTGACAATTATTTAACTAATAACAGGAAGCTATTTTTTATTATGATAAACACGTGTTTTCAGTAAGAAATCACAATAACTGTAACTGAAGTCAGAAAAAAAACAACAAGCCGTCTGGTTGATTTATCGGCGTGCGCTGCCTAAACGTTTTTAAATAAAAAAAAATTAACATGTAATGCAAATTAAATAAAAAAAATATATAGCAAAAATATTTAACCTTATTATCTTTACAGAAAAGTCCGCGATGCCATATATTTAAGTTTAATATTCCAGCCACAGAGACTTTTATGTTGAAAGTGAAAGAAATTTTACAAGGTTTTCAAATACTCTATGAATATCTATATGAGTAGGTTAATTAGTATGGAGTGCTTGGGCGAGTCCATCTATGAAATAGGCATTGTTTTATTTGGAAAACTCATTTAAGATAAGTTATAACTTTTATACATTTTTCACACCATAGGCGTACCCACGATTTTTTTCGGGGGGGGGGGGGGGGGGCGCCTTCTGATTTTTAAGAAAAACATCATAAACACCAAAAAATAATTGTTTATAATAAACTTTTTTAAGCTTACAAACTTTACAGAAGAAATCTTTTATTTATTTTTTGGCAAATTCAGTAACCATATTCTCCGGGTCGATGTGGATGTTGTAGTGGAGATTCAGTAAGGCCTATCCATTCAGTCTGTCCTGAGATATGGTGTTCCACAGATAGGATTTTAATCTTCTTAAGCAAGAAAATGTCCTCTCCGGAGTTGCCGTTGAGACGGGAAGGGTCGCCAAGACATTTAGGAGGCAGTGGATGTTAGGGTACAAGCCCGCGTCACATTGGTCCAGTGCTTCCACAGCACTCTTAGTGCTGTTGTCAGGGCGGCACGCTTCCTGCCAGATTTCAAACTCAGCTTTGACAATTGCAGCATTTGTTTCTGGCAGAACTGCTGCATATGTAGCAATGCACTCGTCAATATCTGTGTTAGTACAAGTTACGCAGTTTTGGGGCAAAATGCTGCATAATGCAGAAATGGTTTTCCGATGTTTGGAAAACCGATCACTCAGATGACTTATTACAGCATGATCTACAAATGGGATAAAAGAGTTGATTTTGTAGTGGATTTGAACATCGCAGGCTGGAGTATTCATACGATTCATTTGTCTTCTTGACATGCGAGGCATTTGTATGATTCCTCTATTTTGTAACAAAGCATTAGAAGCTGCTTCGAAAATATTTTTTGAACTCGTCGTCGGCGTTATTTCTAATACGTTTCAAGGTAGCTAATACATCGATGTAATTAAACGCTTTTATCAAGTCACAGTCGACTGCCTGAAGTTGTTTACAAAGGGTTATAGTAAAGCTCATGATTTTCTCCAAGATAAACAACGCTATAACGAAGTTGGTCGATCGCAAACGTACTCAACATTTGACATGCCTTCTGCGATGTATCATTGTCTTCAGGCCGCGGACTGCGGGTGATGGAAGACGGGGGAGGGGAGTCGCGTCGACACACGCTAGCGCCGTCACTTCCTCGTCGCCGCGGCCGCGGGGGGCTGCCGGAAGCCGGGCAGAGCGACACGGTGCGCGCGCAGACTCGCGTCGCCGACCCTCCTGGCGCCAACGACCGCCCGTCGAGCCGCGACAACCCCGCGACAACCCCGCGTGGCTGCGCAACACGCCGTGCCAGTCCTCCGCCTAGTCCCACCGGTCCAGTCGGGACTGCCGCGTGTCGGACTGATGGCTTGAACCCTTACCCGGATCTTTGAATATATATACTGTATAGAAGTCGTGAGTGGATAGGATTTACTTTACGTTTTTCAGAAGCGTATGATGAGCAGCTTGGGAACTTCACCGCTGCAGTGCGCTGCCGTAATGCCCTGTATCGTCTCAGTTGTTATTTACACGTTAGAGCGCAGCACTGTCGCCCGCTGTCATTCCCCGCACCCCTCATCCATCATTCACTGCAGCTCAACGTCGTTCAACAGGAGGGGGAAGGGGTGTCTGAAGAGTTGGACACTTGTCCGCTAGGGACCACCACAAGTCGATGCCCTAGAGATGGTGGCGATTGCGGCGGTGAATTAACCAACTACCTCAAAACCGTATTAGAATTTTTAACCTGGGCTGGCGACATCTATACAGTATATATATTCAAAGCCCGGATGTAGCTTCACCTGGGGATCTCAGCCTCCAGGTTCCTGTGAAGCCACTCTTCTAGCCCAGCGGTAGCTGTAGTGGTGGAGGGGACATGTTTTCTGGATCTGGTAGCTTCAGTAAGGCTGGGCTCTGGACTATACAGATCTGCAAGCAGACTCCCAATCTACCCTTAAAGGGCGCACATTTGGAAGGGGAGGAAGGAGGGTGCGTTGGCCTTCGGGCCTCCGAAAACATGATGGCTTCCCATGTGGGTTCAGGATCCCTCAGTCTCCGAACTGACGTGCATGGGAACAGCGTCTGGTCAGACCGAGCAATCAGTCCGTCAGTCCATCAGTTGAGTGTAGTTGTAGACATATTTGTTTATATTCTTTGGTTTTCGACGTGACAACGTCTAAAAAAATCGATGAACGCCGGCTGCACGCACGAAAAAGTGTCCCGTTTCGCACATTGCCCCGTTACGCTGTGTCCCGTTACGCTCATTGTACGCTTGCGCCGCATCTGTCTCTCTTCCACTCGATTGGAACAACCATCGATTTGACTTTTTCGAGGCACATAAAAACTTGAAACGCTCCCATTCGTTTCCCACTTTTCCTATCATCGTCCTATCCTTAACAGAATAATACAGATTAGAAGAAGTTAAATAGCAAACATGTTTAAAAATTATAGTTAAAATAATCTGTTCGTTAAAGTAATAAACATATTTGAATTAATGAGTGCAAATAAAAGTATATTTATTAATTAAATTGTAGATTTCATTTCACTCCTTCTTTGTATCCATACAAAATAGTGATAATTCAATAAAAATGATTCAATTTTATTCATAAAAGTATGCGATCATTTCATCAATGTTTTGTTATGACTTTGTCACGTTAAACTATCGTCCGTAAACCGACTTTACAGACAACCAATTTTTTTTTCCTTTTTTCTAACTTAAAAGTGCAACTGCAACTGCAGCATGCAAATTGTCTTCCATATTCTAACATGAAATGATTACATCCATCAAAAACAGCATCCACAAGACTGATCGTGTGTGCACAGGACCTCAATTCAATCCAAACTATGTCAGTTCGGACTTGTCAATCGTAAACACAGTCGGAACTGCAACGTGTGTGAGCAAGGAGGGTGGACTGAACGGTCGGAACTGATGGACTGACGAACTTCCCTTCAAAATCTGACCGTGGGCTCCAGACTCTGCCGTGTTTTGAACAGCGTCTCGCCAGTCCAAATAATCACTCCATCAGCTGAGTGTAGAGGCAGAAATACTTGTCTACACTGTTTGGCTGCTTTGATATTTTTTCTTCCTTTTTATAACAAAAAATGTAAACTGCAGTTGCAACGTCCATATTCTATTATTCTTCCATATTTTGCAGCAACCACGAGACTGATCGTGTGTGGGGAACACAACAGTTTTCTAAAACAGAAACAAGCACGTTTCTGTTTTAGAAAACTGTTGTGTTTGTTTCGTCTTTTCGTTTGGTCGTGTTTTTGTCTCGTTTTGACTGTTGTGCTGAATTTTTTTTTGGGTTCAATATGTTTTGTGCTGTCATCATTTGTGGGGTTTTTTCGTTTCTCTTTTTGTTTTATTTATTTTTTTTTTTTTTTTGGAAAACTATAGTGTTTGTTTCGTCTTTTCGTTTTGCTGTGTTTTTGTCTCGTTTCAACTGTTGTGTTGAATTTTTTTGGGTTCGGAATTTTTTTGTGCTGTCATCATTTGTGGTTTTTTTTTCGTTCTGTTAGTCCATTTTTCTTTGTTTTTTCCTTGTTTGTTGACCATATTCCTGTTGTGGAATATTGTGTGGCGTTAAATCCTGACAACAGCAATTTTTGCTTAATTTGTGTTTTTTGTCATTTGTGTTTTTTTTTTGTAGTTTTCTTCTGCAGACATACATGTGCTAAGCAATGGCGTATGTCCAAAAGCCTACATCAAGTCATGCACTCCCTTTGCACAAATCTTTCAAAGATAATGTTTTGAGCAGTTTTAAAATATGTAGCGTAGGTTCATCTGAAACTAATTCCTTACGGTTTAAAAGAAGGAAATATATAATATTTAATATAAACACAGTTAATGTTTTCATTTTTATTGATTTATTTCATTTCAAAACCTTTTTTTCAAAATCTATTTATAGGCTCAGAGATAATACATAGTTACAATTAATGCTTACAAAAAGTATGTAACAAGTGTAAAAGATGACACAAATTAATGCTCTAATGCGAATATGAAGGAAAAAATGTCAACTACCCTAAATCTGCCAAAAACGTTAGCGGTTTTATGTAATCAAATGTACAAATAAAAATCTTGATTTGTTCGGCAGTTAATGCAATAGGCCATTTGTGTGCGTAACTGAAATCACACGTTTGATTTTGAATTTTTTTAAACTCTTGTTTACTGTTGGCTAGAAACATTTTCCACTTTTTAACCGTCTCGGTTGTGAAGTCGTGAGACAAAATTTCGATTTCGATTTTCTAGATAACAAAGAAGGTCGCTGACTCAAGTCAAATGTCTAATATCTGCTGTCAAAAGAAAAAAAATAATGGCTGATTCTCACGAACAACGTGTGGGTGTGTAGTTTCCGCTGCGTTCTTGCCGAGGGAAAAAAAACAAGCTTTATTTCTTTTTTTTCGTGTCTACGAGTGCACCAAAGACACAGACGCACACACAGAACTGCCATAGAAACCACACCCGTCATTTTTGGGTGACGCTACTTGTCAGATTGACTCAGGAAAGGTCCTAAAACAGCTCTCTAGTGACAAAAAAATGGTGCTACACAGAATGATAGTACGCAACACTACGATTCCGATTATTTTTGGGTCCCCCCTGGTATGCAGTGTACCAGTGCTGTTTTGTAACAGAAGATATACATTTTTTACCTGACACGGAAATGTTTTTATGCCGTTCAAAAATAAGCAAGAGTAAACGAGTCATCCGCTAGAGTGTAAAGGCGTAGGTAATAATGTTGTTTGGTTACGATTCATGACAATTTTAGAAGAAAATTCAGGTTAGCTGTGTGTACAAGCAGTCTCATACTGACTAGTCTTCCGCAATAATATTTAGTGGTGTAAAGATAAACATATTTAAATTAGACACTTAAAAAGTGATCGAATGAAAATATTTTTTTTTTCAATTAAAATTTGTATAATTATTGAGATAGTAATAAGAGGCTTTGCTTCTCGCCTTATGTATCTTGCGTAAGCAGAATGTTGATGCGGTAGACCTTCAAAACAAGTTCCGAGAATGTGCCAAAGTTAAAAATAACAGGATTCAGTCTGTATAAATAAAATCGGAAATCCTAGAGAACTGAAATTCCAAGATTTACTTTACGAATCGAAAATTCGGCTACCAGAAACCTTACCGCTGACCTACATATCTCCCGCAAACATAGTTTATCTGAAAGAATCTATAAAGTCCGTATGCCACGAAGACTGTTAATGGAAAGTCTCGTACATGCTTAGATATTTCACTCATAGCTTATTCAATATAATCTCACGCACTTGGTCTTTATAAAGGTAGATCGTACTTTCATTTACAAAATAAGAAACCTAAATTTTTAAGATAAGGCGTTTCGTGTGAAACAAATCTCATTCTATTGTATTTTAATGGCAAGTCTTACAGAGTCACCAAACGGTTATCTCCGATTGAAATTCCACCTCAAAAGAAAAATTCAACAGAAATTGCCCTAAAAAAAACCACAATTGCAACGACCAACGGAACATTCCATACGGGGGTGCGGAAAATAACTATACGGGAAACATTCCATAAGGAAACTTTCCCCTCTGGCCTCCACCAAGCAGGGGGAAAAGTATTATACTGTAAAACTACCATATCATTTTCCCTCCCGGTGTCCTCAAATCAGGTGGAAAAGTACCATAATGGAAAACTACTATAACGGCCCTTTTCCCCCTGGCCTCCTCGAAGCAGGGGGAAAAGTGAGATAATGGAAAACTACCATAAAGACACAGGACAACAGGGGGAATTCCACCATAATTTTTTATACATTCCATGGAATCAGTACAACGGCTTACTCTCAGAGTAGTGTATAGAATACGTCGGTAGGTAGCGCTGTCATTCCCAGCTGTTTCCTAGGTAAGGGCGTATGATGGACTTAACAACAACGCAGCCCTAGACGGGATACTTTTGCCAGTCACGACCCACACATATGTTATGTAACAACCGCGCGAAAAGGTTCCCGGACGCGACAGACTTCCCGATTAGAACAATTGTTTCCTATTTACTTCACGTCGCAGACTCGAGGTTACTGAAACAAGCATGAGAATTTGGTTTTTGAATGTTTGTTAAACTCGTGCATCGGTAATAAAATTATTACTTGATGTAGTTTTAAGGTTAATTTTGCTTAATTTCTTTGGGAAAATCTATTAATTACATTTAGGTTCAATAACTTTTTGGAATATACATATATTAAATTTTGATCAAACAAAATATTTTTCTCGAAGAGTCCTATCTAAACAAACTTTTAAACAATGGCGGGTTACATGTATGTGGTTGCGTATGTAATGGCAAGAAACATTTTATATCTATAATTTTTTTTTCTGTTTGTCACGCGGTAAAAAACTGCATGTTCACAATATCACCATATATTGCTGTCGCATGAGCGGAAATAATTAGGATTCCTAGAGGGGGCTCGTGGTATAAAGTTTATCATTTACATTTTACAGTTACGATTTTGCAAGTACGTACAAGCACAGTAAGGACTTTTTGATGAGGCCCGGGCACCCCTGCTTCCCCTCCCCCTCCGGATGAACGCCCATGGTTGTCGCATCGCGTCCTTCACGTCGCTCCAGTCGCGAAATCGCGCTTCCGGCATGACAAAGAAACTTCTATATAGCGTGTCTCATCCTTAGATTACAGTATGCGTTGTAATGGGGATTTACTCTCTCTTTCCAATGCACTGTATCTGCTATTAGCGCTGTCCTTGTTTCGGTGTGCTCTGTTGCCAGATATACGCAAAGAGCAAAAACGTTGTAACTCCACTTTATAATTAAAGACTTATTTTATAATGAACTTATATATATATATATATTAAGAGTAAAAGTTGGAATGAGATTATTTGGTAATACATTTTCTTGTTGTACTTTATCAAGTGCATCATCTGATAATTTTCGATTCTCTCTTCTAAGGAAACGTAAAAGAAAGGTGCCATTTTGGTTTCAACCATTTTTCGTCTTTTTAAAATATATTTTAAAACTAAAAATTACATATAGCTCTGTTTGACCATACAAATTAATTAAGGGAATGCCTTGTTATTAATAATAGACCACCTGCTACAAATAGTTTCTCCTGTGAAATGATGATTGGTTTTTAGTAGAATTATTGACTTTTTTCTTTCATAATGTACCTATATAACTTTAATAACTATAAAAACACAATTTTATGGTATTAAAAAGAAACAAATATCTTTATATATATATTTCTTGTGTGCGTGTGTATGTCACTGAACTCCTCCTAGACGGCTGGACCGATTTTGATGAAATTTTGTGTGTGAGTTCACGGGGATTCGAGGATGGTTTAGATTCACAATTGGATATTTTATCTCGATTCTGAGTTAAGATAAACTAAAAAAAAATAAAACACGCTTTAAAAGCAAAAATTGCAACGCATTATTAGAAGCCATTAAGTGTTGCTATTGTAAGGAACTAAGTAGAGAGTAAGAAAAAAATAAAGATCCTGACAGTTTATAGCGTCGCCATATTTGTTTCAATTTGCAATACCCTTTTTGCATATTACAATTTAAATTGCAGAAAAAAATCATGTTTCATAGCGACACAAATAGTGAGTGTGTGTCATTTCTCTATGTCCACGAGGTCTCGCCGCGTCAATTTTCTCCTTGGAGCGAACCCGTCCGCTTAATTAAATAAACAGCTTTTATCGTTGAATGATTTCATGATTTATTTAATGAAAATATGCTCTCATTAAAAAATTAGTTAGATAGACATTCAATAGGTGTCTTTCTCTCACTCTCTCTCTCTGAAATGTATGTAGCTTGCTCGCGGGTCAGTAATGCAGACAATCTTTACATTCTAGCTCGAGACGGAAAAAACAGTAAATGTGGTTTACAAAGACATTTTATGAAGTGTCTTCCCGTCATTACATTTGAAAGTAGAAACACATTTACTCAAAATTTAGGTAGTAACATATTTTTATTGCAAAGACTGAAATAGAGGTGAGAAAAATTATCATTTGTGAACATAAGAAAACTAATACAACTGTATCAACTGTTATGTTATAATGTTTAAATTTCTAAATGGTGCAAGATAATACAAAATTCCATGCGGAAAAAGTCGTGGGCAGCAGATACGTATAGTTATAGGTGTGGGGCTATGCATGCTGATTTTTCATATACTGCATGGATGCGAACATGTAAGAATAATCTATCTATCTTACTATAATAAAACAGTACTTTTTCTGTCTGTCTGTTTGTACGCGATTTTGATGAAATTTTGTGTGTGAGTTCACGGGGATTCGAGGATGGTTTAGATTCACAATTGGATATTTTATCTCGATTCTGAGTTAAGAAAAACTAAAAATACACGCTTTAAAAGCAAAAAAACTAAGAATTGTTGATAATTAGCCTCCATGGCAACGGGCTTTTGCATTGTTGTTGCCTTCTGCGTAACCATGGGAAAGGTTTTTGGTAACGGCAGTGGCGTGCCCAAGAGGAGGGGTATGTATAATGAGAAGATACAAAATGTCCAGCGTATAAATACTTACCGCCATATCCATATCTCACAAAAAGTACATTTGGGCAGGACAATGTCTGTCGGGTCCGCTAGAAAGATATATAGAGAGATAGAGATATAAATAGAAAGATAGAGAGAGTTATAGAGATATACATAGAGAGATAGAGAATTAGAGAGATAAAGAGAGATGCTTAGTATACGTTTAAAAAATTACAAAAAAAATTGATTGAGGCATTGCAACGCATGCCGGGCATTATCTAGTATATAATTAAAACTGTAATAAAACTTGTCATACTTACCGATAGTATGCGAATAATATTTTTTAATGTAACGAGCCGGATAGTAACAATCTGTCAACAGCGGGTGCAATTAAGCTCTATACTGCAATCTAAGCTTGAGACAGACTATAGACAAAAATGAAACGGGCGCATGCGTGAAGCGTCCGCGGAAATCAGAGGTTTTGGATCCGATTGCCCTTCTTGTTTCCTCTGACCTTGATACGCGCGAGAAGCGCTCACCGGAGCCTGCAGATCCGCGCGAGAGCGGGACAGGTAGAACGAGAGTGAGTGAGAGAGAGAGAGTGACGGGGTGGGGGGGGAGAGAAGGCGGAGAGAGAGAGAGAGAGAGAGAGAGAGAGAGAGAGAGCGAACAATGGACCGGCGCAGATGGGCCCCGGCCTCCGCTCGCTCGCGCGCGCGGAGGAGAGAGGAAAAGTGAACGGCCGGGCCGCGAGCTGCAGGCCTGACCTTGACCTTGCTACCCCTCCCCTCCCTCCCTCCACACTCTCTCCCTCCCTCCGCCGCCGAGCCCCCGGGACCCGGTGTGACCTACAACCGGGGCCGTCGGACGGACGACACTGTGGTCCACAGCGGGATCCACACTCGTGTCTTATAACACGCAACTAAGAACAGTCATTACCTAGAATACTAGAGAAAAAAAGTCCACATAAATTACAACTGCCATTAAGACAAGAACGATCACAACTTAGAAACACATAACGCCGACACACACACACACACACACACACATCTTATAAACGTCGCAACTTACGATATCATAACTTAGAAATATCGTAACATAAAAAAAAAAATTGTTTGTCTGTAAAGTCGGTTTACGGACGATAGTTTAACGTGACAACGTCATAACAAAACATTGATGAAATGATTGCGTACTTTTATGAATAAAATTGAATCATTTTTATTGAATTATCACTATTTTGTATGGATACAAAGGAGTGAAATTAAATCCACAATTTAATTGAAAAATTTACTTTTATTTGCACTCATTAATTCAAATATGTTTATTACTTTAACGAAGAGATTATTTTAACTAGGTAACTTATATACATGTTTGCTATTTAACTTCTTCCAATCTGTGTTATTCTGTTAAAGATAGGAGGATGATAGGAAAAGTAGTAAACGAATGGGAGTGTTTCAAGTTTAATGTGCCTCGAAAAAGTCAAATCGATGGTTGTTCCAATCGAGTGGAAGAGAGATAGATGCGGCGCAAGCGTACAATGAGCGTAACGGGACACAGTGTAACGGGAAAATGTGTGTGTAACTGGACACTTTTTCGTGCGTGCAGTCGGCGTTCGTCGATTTATTAGACGTTGTCACGTCAAAAAAAACACACACATAGCTTAGAAACACTCATCGCCTAACCACATAACTTGAAAAAAACGCAACTTAGAACAGACATAACTTAGAAAACTCCAACCTGTGCGTTTCTACGTTGTGGTTTCCTAAGTTCCGACAGCATCCCACACGCAGCCGGACGTATCCGTGCCGGGAGAACCGATCCACACGACGCCCTGGAGACACGCAGACCGCGGGCTGATGCGCTGGCATCGAGTAACAAGCCCGCCAACCGGACATTTGCCCAGAGCGCCAGTTTTTGAGGGGCGGGAGAATTTGAGGGGCTAAATATGTATATTTTTATACATAAAATTGAAGGATGGTAAAAATAAGTTTTTAACGTACGATAATGATTTAATTTCCAAAAATACATGTCAAATCCTACAATTTGAAGCACAACAGAAAAAAAAGAAAGAAGAGAAAAAAAGCCTGTCTTTGAAAAAAATAAACCTTAGTATTTAGTTTCTTAATGTGCTGTTTTAGAACTAATAATAAATAAGCTTGGATTTGTAAAATTTTATAATGTATGGGGGAACTGTAAAAATAAAATGGGGGGGGGGGGGGGGGGGGAGTTGTGACTAGAGATTATCTGCCCAGAGCGCTAGCTACCTGAAATCGAGGCGTGCCGGCACGACGCCATGTTGGTTTCTCCGTGAACGTGTTCGACGACCGTCTCTCTCATTCAGGGAGGGGCGTGGGCGGCCTTTGATCGCTCACGCGTCGCGCTCACGTCGCAAGGGTTCCCCGGCGTGACTCACGTCTGTGAGCACCGGGTCGGCAGGCGAGCAGCCCTCAGCGAGATTAGCCCCCGACATCTTGGATTTTTTTCCTTCTTTTTTTTCTCTCTCGCTGTAACTCTAATTTCGAACGATTTTTCTCAAAATTCCGGCATGTCCAGGCATGAAATGATATCTTCAAAAACTACCATGTCTTGTTGCAAAACACGTATTCTCTAACAGGCTCTAGTCTGTAGGCACCGCGAGTAAATAACTTATTGATTCACGTGGGGAGACTGAAACTATCATTTTAAATCACACCATTTCACAAGTGTCGACTTAACAAGTAGCCTAACCACGTCGACCACAAATTAATCACTCTTTTGTTTAGTCCACACTTTACTCTCCCCATTGGAGTTCGAATCGTCAGGGACTCTCCCTGCCGCTCGTTTCTTAACTCGCACTCTCTCCCAACTCACAGCCTCCACGCTTCTCACTCGTCCGTCGCACAGTCCTCGACGTTCTCTCACCACGGGGTCACTCGCCCTCTTCACTTCACTGCCTCGGAGGCTGGCGTCATCTTTTTTTATTCCCGTCGGCCCCTTTCTGGAATAGTCTCGCTGTCCTTTGAAGTGTGGCGTCACCAGGGTCGACTCGACACCCGAAGCTCCCAGAACAATGGCGTCCTAGTTACGCGTGAGCGATCAAAGGCCGCTATCGTTATTTACGCAGAGGAGTGGCGAGGTAGGTCCTCTGGGGTTTTCGAAACATATCAGAAGCAACTAAACCCTTCTTGAACATTCTTCACCGGTCTGTATTATACCTACTCGGCACAATAGATTTCCGGGCGGTACTTCCGCTTTAATTCTTCTTCTTTCCAAACTCTCTACCTGTCCGGTTGGTACGAAAACAAGGTCGTTTACTCAACCCACATACCAATTTTATGGTTGCTCTGAATGTTTACCGATTTATCAACACACATCAGTATCTTATCTATGACTTGTTTATAATGTTCATCATGACACGTGTTTTCGCTTTTCCCCACACTAATTCTCAGGTAAGTTTAACCATACTTATTTATAATGTCCTCAACTGCGTTTTAGTGTACGAAAAAAAAACAACAGAATAATTCAAGTAGTTTGTGACCTTACACACGGTCACAATGTCATAAAGAGTTATTTTGCAACATAATTTCCTGTTGCTTATGCAGCTAGGCAAGCATAAACAAAAAAAAACAGTGTCTGTTTCAGAGACTTATTTGCTTACCTTGCGTATTTTTACTTTAATTTTAACTTTGATTTCAAAATATTAAGAAACATTGATAAATTTGTTCTCAAAAATGGCTAGTTAATTTTACTGGTTCTTGATAATCATTTTATGCTCCAATACAAAAAAAAATCTTTGTTATGTAACATTTACATTGGTACATTTAACTTTAAAAATCTTTTCTAACAGTGCGACTAATATGTTATCACATACCCTCAAAAAAATCTGTATTTCGTAAGACGAAATTTTAGATACACGATGCAGATTATTTTTACTATTGATTATATATTTAACTTCCGGTATTTTCAAAATTAATGACACAATCTTACTACCGCAACAGACTTAAATATGTAATTGCTAGTAGTTGAATTTATCATGGTTGGTTCACACTTCTTTGAATCTCGGATCGAGTTTTCGAACCACTCAGAAATGATGGTTCCAAATATAATCTAAATCGATCTCAGGTCGCGTGGTAATCTCGAATGGTGTAACCGTTTTGTTGTCGAACTCAGAGATCGAGAATGGAACTCCATTGTTGCCATATGGCCACTAGCGAGGTTGGCAACAAGGGAAGTCGCCTTGAACAATTTCACTCCGTCTTCAGGCGTTCAGCCTTTGGTCGCCCTGTTCGTTCGAGTGGCGTGAGCAACGCGGAACTGATTCTTATTATTTCCCCGTGCATTTTCTTTTGGAAATCCGGTCACGCCCCGTAATAACGCTGCCATTTTCCTAAACCTGTTCCTTCACGCAACGTGGCGGGCCAGTGAATAGATTTATTGGTCGTGCATTCGGGTTACAGTGTGATTATTTTTCTTTGAAAATAATTTACACGAATCGGTTGTGTATGAGTAGCAACTTATGGGCAAGCTAGCTCTATTTTGTAAGCAGCGAATTAAGATAACTTTAAAAGGATACGAAATTCCACGGGAATAATAGCAGCAAATGAACATTTACAGAATATGTTCGAATAAATAATAAACATTTGTGTGTTTATTTTTGCGTTAAATTTAAGTACCTATGTAAGAAAATTGGTTTACAATGCCGTGGTGATTTGTACCCGTTCGTAACTCGGCGTCAGGCTATAATATATTATCTTTTATATAGCGTGGTGCCCTGGGGCACGTTTAAATATATTTAATCCATAACGCAGGCGAATTAATACCTGCAATTTCAAACGTCCTAATTAGCGCCAATTAAATCCGCCAAATTTATCCATGTTTCGCCTTGTCGCGGAATCCAGGCGGAAGACTTCACGAATTAGTCCCGATTAGCGGTATTGTGTTTCAGAATTGCAAGCACGTGAAGTTAAAAGTTGGGGTCGGATAAGGGAGAGAAATGAAAATAAGTAGAAAAAAAAGGTGAAAGAAAAAGAGTTCTGGAATAGGAGATGGGTGTAGGAACGCCCGCATTTTGCAAGCGTGGAAGAACCCATTCCGAGGAAACTCAATAACAACAAATCCTCACCTGCTCGAATTCCCCGCCTAGAGCGCCGGTGGCACAAACAAACCTCGGGACGTATTTATCAGCGCCCGAGACGTGAACTATGTGAAAACAGCTCAAACCTGGTACACTGCAAATTATTATTTTTTTTTAATGGAATATAGGTAAATATTCATGTGAAATTACAAATATTTGTACATTTGTACATTTACATGAAAACAAATGCATCACTACAAAATAGTATTCATATTGATAATGGGTTCGTATTCTTACACGGGCACTTATGTTTTGTGTTGTGCCAGTACCTCGAATAAAGTTATTCGTAAACTCGTTCCCTGAATAGATTTCCATTATTAAACTGACATTAATAAGCACAGTAAAACACAATAAAGTAAAACTGCTGAAAATTCTTTTATATTTTCCAATAATTAAAAAAATTACGCTTGAGTAAAGTATTAATTGAAATATAAAATTGTATTCCAATTTTTGTAAGAAATACTCAGTACTCCTATTATCTCGGAAACATTATTATATATGTGCAAAAATAACCATAGCCAAGTGCCGTACAAAGTTTCAACATCTTTATTGTAGTATTACAGTATAACATTGATTAACCGGGTTAATTTAGGGGAGGGTAGGGGGAGGTCAGCACGGATAATGTATTTACGTTCAAATGTATTTAGGTTACACAATACCGCAAAATTTCTTATGTAATTTATACAAAACAAAGGTAAAAGTATTACTGATACGATTTATATTTACAATTTGTTATGCATAGGTACGTGCAATTTAATAAATAACTTGCCTTAAATCAACAAACAATTATGGAAATATCTGCATACGTATGTACTCGTTAAGTTTTAGTAAATACGTTTGTTACAAATTTTTGCTTTTTTACTTTTGGTAACCAACTTCCTTATTTCTGTTTTCATATTCCTTACAGTTATAATTTGATGGTAATCAAAATCTTCATGCTCAAAGAAGGTAACAAGTGTGTCCACTGCCTCCATTGCTTGAAGTTGTTTGATTTTTTTTTTTCCCCGGGTGTTTCAAGTACGTCATCGTCTTCATCATCATCATCATCCGAATCAATTTTCTGAGATGTGGAGCCTATCTATGATATCCGTGTCTTGAAGCACTTCATAACCTGGTTCATTCTTACCACTAAGTAGCCACTCTCTAATATCTTGTTAGTCGACACCGGCGAATGTGACATCTGAACCCACGATCTCCAAGCATTGGCTCACTTCATTTTCTTTCGCCTTCGCAGACTCGTCATGTTCATCCTCCAAAATTTTCCTCCACGGAACTTCTAAAGTTTTTGAAGGCATGTTGTTCCACGCCTGACAGAAAGAGAATTGCACATCTTTGATTGTCCATAATTTGCGAGTTTCACTCATAGAATTGAAATTTTCTTCCAGAATAATTCTTAAAAGTGATATTTTTGTAAAGCCCATTTATGCATTCTATTACCACCCGGTCCATGACGCTCGGAGGTAGGTAATGGACAGAGAGTTGCCCACCTTCGCTAAATAATGTTGATTCGGAAGGATGGGAGGGTGCATTGTCCAGCACAAGCGGAGTTCCACGAAGGGCAGGAAGAGATTCTAGGAAAAAAGGGCAGTTGTTCAGTACTTGTAATCCAGCTTAACCCGGACTGGTATTTCTTCTCGTGGGCAATTCTAGTCCATTTATTTGTCAGTTCATTTCTAATTTTAATACAAGTTTTTAGTTTTACCTTTGAATATATATACTGTATAGAAGTCGCGAGTGGAAAGGATTTACTCTACGTTTTTCAGAAGCGTATGATGAGCAGCTTGGGAACTTCACCGCTGCAGTGCGCTGCCGTAACGCCCTGTATCGTCTTAGTTGTTATTTACACGTTAGAGCGCAACGCTGTCGCCAGCTGTCATTCCCCGCACCCCTCATCAATCATTCACTGCAGCTCAACGTAGTTCAACAGGAGGGGGAAGGGGTGTTTGAAGAGTTTGACACTTGTCCGCTAGGGACCACCACAAGTCGATGCCCTAGAGATGGTGGCGATTGCGGCGGTGAATTAACCAACTACCTCAAAACCGTATTAGAAATTTTAACCTGTGCTGGCGACTTCTATACAGTATATATATTCAAAGGTTTTACTCCTTTCTTGTCCGTTTCCTAATGAATTACACTTTGCGGACTTGGTTTACACCCCCCCCCCCCCAACAAAAAAAAAGTTTAATTCTTATTTGAGTATCCAGTTTAACTGAATGCCCGGTTAATCGGGTTGCAGATATTCGAGGTTCTACTGTACAAGCTATTTATTACCACCTGGATCACAGGAGAATCTTTTGTAAAAGTAAAGAAAATAATTTCCTGTGTACTGTATGTTTTATTAAATATAATCTTTGAAGCGATAATTTATTTCGCAGCAAAAAAAAAAAAAAGAGAAATGGCTGTTAAAAGACGTATGCATACATTGACTTCGATTTAATTGGGGATCACGTCGCGCGGTCACGCACAGAGGCTCCAAGATTGTTATGGGCTGAAAAACACCTCAGTTCTCTTAGATTTGCGTTATCCTAGGATTTTGGGACCGAACCCATGACCTTTACCCCACGGGTGTGGATGTTAACGAGGCTCCGTGTTTGTCTAGATAAGTCTAAAGCAACAAATTATATAATAAAACAACATACTGAAAAGATGAAGGGTCCATAGTAGGACATCTATAACCTGTGTGTCAATGACAGGCCACCCATATTATAAAATATTTTCACCCTAAATTGACGAAGAATGTTGGTTACGAATTATCCATTTATACATTTATCGTTATCTTCGTAAATTCACGGGTACTAAATTCATTTACTTTGAATGTGAATCTACAAGTATAATATTGGAATACAAGCAAAATATTTAGAAACTGGTTAGGACTACAGGAAAAAAAAAACACATATTGCTGCCGCACATTTGTGTTTACCCTGCTTATAAAGAATAAACCAAACGAGGAAGTGGAAATACGGCGTTGTTACTACAAAGAAACTGTTATATGAAATTACGAAGAACGGTTCGTTTATTTGAGGTGGCTTCTTCGTTGAAAAGTCTGTAAATTTACTGTAATTTCTAACAGTGTAGCCAGATACGCCAATATGTAGGATTCCCCGAGGGGAGAGGGGAAGCTTCATGCTACACAAGGGTTTTGCTTGCGGGATTAACAAAAACTATTAGGTTGATAAATCAAGGGTTTGATGTTTTACAGTATGTGAATTATAGGAAGAGTTATCAGAGATGAAGCTTTCTCCCACCTTCCACCAACGCGGATTGTTCACAACCAGGTGAACATCCGTTACAGTGAGGATTACAATGCTCGGATGTGATGCTCTGTACTGGACTAACGCAAAGTCTTGGGAAATTATGGTTTAGAAACCGAAATACTCCATCTTAAAGATTGTATACTATTTGCAATTATTTAATTAGATATTATTTTTACGCTGAGTAATTGCGTCATGGTTACTCACTTTAGTTAATTTTATGTGGTTTCGCTGCTGGTTAAGGCGCTCACAAATTCACTTCTACAGCCCCATTCTCAAAATATTTCCTCACAAAGATTCGGAAATAGAAACAAAAATTGGGACAGGCTGTGTCTGTACACAGCCGCAAGTTTTTGACGTGAACACGTCGTGCAAGTCCAGGGCTGATTACTGTCGGAGATGTCTGCACTCGAACTAGGCCGGTGACTTCCGGTGAGTGGCTAAGCTGTTATTCAATTTAATCGTGATTTTTGTGATTCTGATTGTATAAATTCACCATATGACTACATTAAACTGTTATAATATACCACTGAAACTGAGACATTAATGTGTGGGCATCCCGTTTTTTTTTTTAATTTTTTTTTTTTTAGCGTTTCAAAATTTATTCAATTTTTTTTTTTGATACGCTCCATTTTCCAATCTGGCATTGTGATTTATAAGACGTATCCGCGAGATGAAGGAAAAGCGAGATGCGGCTGGCCGGGGTCTCCGGTGATTGGCCGGCGCTGTCCGGGCCCCGCGAGGGACGAGTAAGGCCTTGACCGCATTTCCCGCACCCCCCCCCCCCTCTCCGGAGATGAGCGACTACGGCCGAGTGCACCCGACATCGCCTCCTCGCGGGGACTTCGTTTCCGTCGCGCGGTCACGGATTGAAAGAACAAGGGCCATCAGTTACAAACAGCTTTAATTATCCAGAAGGTCTAATTCTGTACCCTGGACATCATTTCCATTTTGACGTGACAAAATCTAATAAACCGATGAACTCCGGCTGCACGCACGAAATGTGTCCCGTTACGCACATTGTCCCGTTACGTTGTGTCACGTTATGCTCATTGTACGCTTGCGCCGCATCTATCTCTCTTCCACTCGATTGGAACAACCATCGATTTGACCTTTTCGAGGCACATTACACTTGAAACACTCCCATTCGTTTCCTACTTTTCCTATCATCGTCCTATCCTTAACAGAATAACACAGATTGGAAGAAGTTAAATAGCAAACATGTATAAAAGTTATAGTTAAAAAATCTCTTCGTTAAAGTAATAAACATATTTAAATTAATGAGTGCAAATAAAAGTAAATTTATCAATTAAGTTTTAGATTTCATATCACTCCTTTGTATCCATACAAAATAGTGACAATTCAATAAAAATTATTCAATTTCATTCATAAAAGTATGCAATCATTTCATCAATGTTTTGTCATGACAATGTCACGTTAAACTATCGTCCGTAAACCAATTTTACAGACAACCTTTTTTTTTTTTTGCTCACGAACTACAACTGGCGACATGTCTTTTGACGTATATATTTTATCGCTCTGTATGACAGTATGTGATCAATTATTATAAATACCGAACATATATGCATGCCCAGTTTCGTTCTTTGAACGATTCTGGCAATGAGGAAGATTGATTTAAATAATTATTTTAGACATACGTTATTGATAGTTTCCACTGAACCAGAAACGGTCAAAGAAAGATGAATACTTAAACATACAGGCAAAAAAAAAATTAATCGATGTCAAATGTTAATACAAAGACAGCATAGAGAATTCAGTGGAACGAATTACATAGTCTGAACAATGTCACAGCTAACATTTGACAATGACTGGTTTTGGTTTGTTTTCTGTGTGTTGTGAATTCATCTTCCTTACACTGATCTTTGTATTTTCTCACTGACATACGGTGCAAAATATCGATGGCGTATCTCCAAAATAATGATTTAATCGTCCAATTTCTCTCGGAGGTAAATAACATCATTTGGTCATGACTCGAAAACTGGATCTCCTGAGAAAATTTACAATTCTGTGACGTGGTATCATTTACCTTCGGGGTACAGACTTTTCTACCTTGTATTGTATTTTTTATCATTTAAAAACAACCCCTTTTTGTGTTTCTTTTCTTACATAAGACGTATCAGCAGCAAAATGAAAGCTCCCATTTAGAGAAATTAAAATTGAAAATTTTGCAAGGATGTGGTATCTTGATTGTTTTTAATTTATTTCTCAGTTTAGTGTTAATTTCCCGTTAGAGTGGCGAACCATTGCCATCGATTGGCCGCAACGGACTTGGACGTTCAGAAGCGAAATGGGGGAGGCGGCTCTTCAGACATAGGCGCATAGTCTGTGTCATGTAACTGTCACAAATTTGGCAGTTCTCTGAAATAGTACCACAGGTCTACGTATCATTCTGCCACAGTGTTTGTAAACAACTTCGGTGTTTTCGTAAACAAACATTGTGTGTTCCTTTGCAAGTGACAGTTGGGAAATGTGTAGTATCTTGTACTACTTTTGAGAAGTGTCAAACGTGAGACAAGTTACACGACAATGACTATAGGTACTGTCAATCGCATTAAGGGAGTTCATAACTCGCTACCTTGGAATAAAAAAATATATATTAAATCAGTTTCGACACAGACTACAGGCGTACCTATTTCTTCTGGAAATATTTTGGAAACTTCTATAAACTCTTGGAACATTTTAAGAACTGAATTTAGCTTACATAACATCCTATGCGTTCGCCAATATTCAAAAAAGAACAAATTAACATTTTATCATATTTCATGGAGCGAAAATATTTGGAATGTTTTTAATTTAATGCATCCAGCATTGCATGTCTTAACAAATTTCATATTATGCCTACTAGGGTATATAAGCAATTATTTTTGACCTCTGTGGCGGTACATCGCGTACACATTTACCACGCTACGCCCACCACGCGGCTATCAGCAGGTGCTGTCCCATCGGTGTCTGTACACCCCTGGGCTAAAATGCAGCGCACCCTCCAGGAGGCCCGTTAGCCCGGATGCCAAGGGGATTATCACCCCTCCTCCTGCGGGCTAGCAGGCTGCGAGGACGAAAGAAGAGACAGTTCCAGTCTGCTTCTTAGCACGAGTAGGCTATGGTGACCCCGACGTGATTGGGGCAAGGCTAGTATGCGTTCCGAAATGTCACGCAATAGTTATGTTTTGCTTAATATAAGCAACCTGTCGCACCGCACGTAACGCGCGACGCACGTCATCCGCGTCGCACATCAACCGCGCCGCAAGTCGTCCGCGTCGCACGTCATACGCGTCGCAGATCAACCGCGCCGCATGTAATCCGCGCTGCGAGATTGCAACCTTGGCCGCGGAAGCAGAGGGAATGAACGAGTTCTGTGACACTTTCAGCGCATACTTCGGACTTCCGCAACCCGTTGTGACACGCAGGTAGGGGTTATGTTGATGTTCGGCGACACAGTCCAGGCAGTTGCATCGTGCTCTAGCACATCATTGTACCTCGTTTTTTTAGTGTGTCATTTTCACTATATAACACTTCCGCAGTTATGGCTGAACCCCCATCATCAACCATCTCCATTGAGCGCGCTGCAGTCCACATTCCACCCTTCTGGGCTCCGACCCGGACAAGTGGTTCGTTCAAGTGGAAAACCAGTTTGCCCTAGCAGGTGTCAAATCCGACGAAGCCAAGTTCAACTACGTGGCAGGTAACTTGGACTGTAAATATGCGACCGAAGTGCGCGATATACTAGTCCATCCCCCGACTGAGGACAAGTATGGCCGACTCAAATCAAAACTTATAAAGATATTTAGTGCTTCACAGGAACGTAAGACGAAACAACTACTGGAACACGAGGAAGTCGGTGACCGAAGGCCTTCACAGTTTCTACGGCACCTCCGCAGTTTGGCAGGAACGGTCATTCCAGGTGACCTTCTCAAGTCATTGTGGCTGGGTCGTTTACCACCACCAACGCAAGCGATCTTGGCGACATAGACAAATTCTTCGTTAGACTCATTAGCCGAGCTTGCAGAGACGCCATCGCGGATACAAATCCGAGACTACAGATAGCAGAAGCAGCCTCATTGGAATTTGGAATCCATGTTCGAGAAAATGTCAATCCTCATGACTGCCAAAATGGGAGAGATGGCCACAACACTGCGACAGGAGATCACAGCTGTAGCATCCCCAGCACGACAGTCGCCGCGACCGCTCCCCATCTACATCACGCCAGCAACGCTCCCGCAGCAGGAGCTTGCAGGGGATCTGCTGGTACCATCGTTGCTTTGGCGACGGGGCGCGAAAGTGTGTCCAGCCCTGCGAATACAGCTCGGGAAACATGCAGGGGACTCGCTGATGGTGGCCAGCGATCCAACCCCGACTTCAGGCAGCCGCCTCTTCATCTCGGACAAGGGCACAAAGGTACAGTTTTTGGTTGACACGGGTGCTGACATTTGTGTGTTTCCTTGCGCCCGACTGCCTGGAAGGCGGCCCAAGTCCAATTATGTATTGTTCGCAGCCAATGGCTCAAACATTTCGACTTATGGCTTCCTTACCCTAACTTTAAACTTAGGACTCAGGCATGATTTTGTCTGGCGTTTTGTGGTGGCCAATGTTACCAAACCAATCATCGGAGAGGATTTCGTCCACCATTATGGCCTGTTGGTATACATTCGGAATCAACGCCTCTGTCTGCCACAAGGCTACAAGTGACATAAGTAGTGTCAGGACTCTGCCTCAATCATCTCACTACCTCGAACTCCTCCAAAAGTATGTATGTCTTACCCGGCCATCTGGCACCCCACATATTGTGCAACATTCTGCAGTACACCATATTCGCACTACGGCTGGGCAGCCTGTGTTCAGCAAACCACGTCGTTTGGCACCGGACAAACTCAGGATTGCAAAGAGGGAGTTTGAATCCATGCTCAAACTTGGCAATGCTCTCCCGTCTGACAACTCCTGGTCTTCATCTCTGGACATGGCACCCAAATAAACACAAATTTTAACCAAAAAAAATTGGTTGTCTGTAAAGTAGGTTTACGGACGATAGTTTAACGTGACAACGTCATAACAAAACATTGATGAAATGATTGCATACCTTTATGAATAAAATTGAATCATTTTAATTTTAATAATAAAAGAATAAATACTTGCAATTATACTAGTAATCAGATTTTTAAAATGCAAGAAAAATTAATCTTTATTGCCGAAATTGTTGTTGTAATAAGCAATGAAAACCAATTAACTTTTCACTTCACTTTATAAACAGTCGACAAAACAGTTCACGTGTAGATGACTTTTAATTAATTTTAAAAACTGGCATTTAGCTATAAAGTTTAAATATAATTATGAACAAGTTTTCGTATAAATAAACTGTAATCAAATATCTATCATCAATTATATGAATCACCATAATTTTTTAGTAATTTGTAACATAACCTATTATTACTGCACTCGCCGACAGATGCTACTTTTTTTTAATAATAAAAGAATAAATACTTGAAATTATACTAGTAATCAGATTCATTTTCTCACGTACATTTGACAAAGAAACACATTTATAAACAAAGTTTTAAGTTTTCACTTCTGTCGGTGCGGCGCAAGCGTACAATGAGCGTAACGAGACACAGCGTAACGGAACAATGAGCGTCACGGGACACAGCGTAACGGAACAATGTGCGTAACGGGACACATTTTCGTGCGTGCAGCAGGCGTTAATCGATTTATTAGACGTCACGTCAAAAAGTGTTCTCAGTAATACTGGGTTCAGATTCTTACCTGGCCATTTAAGCTTTGTGTTGTCCCAGTACCTCCGATAGTTAAAAGTTATTTGTAAATCGTGCCCTGAATAGCTTTCCAGGATTAACTGGTCAGTTATATTTAAAAAAAAAAAATTATGCGAATGACACATCAATTAAAGTACTTAGTATTTTTTTTTTTCGAAAAAAAAAATTCATGTATACAAAAATAAACTTAGCCACGTGATGTACAAAGTTATATCCTTCTTGTAGTGTTACAAACTATTTAACTGGTTTCCAAAAGGAATATTTCTTAAAAGTACTGACAAATTATATATCTGCGTGACTGTAAATCCGGACCGAGACACCCAGCAATGATTGAAATTGGCGCTGGAGCCGTCGCCCGAATATGTGTAGGACGCGGAGTCATGCAGAAAAGGAGTTGCAGTGTCGCAACTCGGCGATAGGGCACGCGGCGGAACGTGCGCCGCTGGCTCAGTGCGCAACAGGCGTTTCAGGAGGAACTTTTTCTTCTTATCCCCCTCCCTTACCATCCCCCCCCCCCCCCCCCACACACAATCCCACGGCGCAGACGTGACGGCCCGATGGCTGCGGGTCAACAGCTCACCGGGGGAGTTCGACGACCCCCTTATCTCGGCGCCGCCACCTGCCCGGCCGCGTGGTTGCCAGGTCGTCCGCCGCGCGGCGCTGCGATCGACACTTGCGCTAGAACGTATTCTTCAACCCCCCCCCCCCCCCTCCCCCCCAAATCACAAACAACAAATCATTACAGAAACATTAGCGTTACCTAAATAGTCCTGTGACTCGATTCGTATGTGCACGTGTTGACACCACGTAACTCAAACTTAGTGTGTGCACCACGTAAATCAGATTCAGTGTGTCAGACAAACAGTGACTAGGGGAAAAAAAAAACACAATCATTGAGCCAAGGGCTGCAGAACAATGCAGATTTTTTTTTTTTTTTTTTTTTTTTTAACTTTCTTTCAAAAATTAAACTGGGTGCTATGGGTCTGGGACTCTTGATAATTTTTATACCCCGAGACAAAATTTGTGTCTTCCGGTGATTGAGGCCTCTTTTTCCCGAGAAGTTGTGGAAGAAGTAGAAGCCTCGTCCACCTAGTGGTTCTCCAGATACAGTCATTTTTCTACATTCGTGGTTGTTTTCGGATAAAAAAAAAATATTGCATCGATGGAGGACTCCCTTAACCAAGGAGCTGTGGGCGAAATCGCAGCCTCTTCCACCGACTGGTTCTCAACATATAAATATATATATACACACACACACACACACACACATATATATATATATATATATCCTTACTAATATTATAAATGCGAAAGTAACTCTGTCTGTCTGTCTTTGTTACCTTTTCCCGGCTGAACGGCTGAACGGCTGAACAGATCGTAATGAAATTTGGCAAGGAGATAGATTATATCCTGAGGATGGACATAGGCTATCTTTTGTCAAAAAAAATAAATTTTAAACGTGTTAAAAAATATATATCTTAATTTTATGTAATGTGTGTCATAGATACACAAACTGTTAGTGTCATTCCTCTATGTCTGCCGAGCAATATCTTTCAAGCCATTACGTTACGTTTTGCTATTCTAAGGAACTAAGTAGAAAGTAAGAAAAAAATAAAGATTTTGACAGTTTGTAGTGTCGCCATATTTGTTTCAATTTTCAATACCGTTTTTTAAATTGCAGGAAAAAATCATGTTTCATACACATAAATAGTGAGTGTGTGTCATTTCTCTATGTCCACGAGGTCTCGCCGCGTCAATTTTCTCCTTAGGGCGAACCCGTCCGCTTAGTTAAATAAACAGCTTTTATCGTTGAATGATTTCATGATTTATTTCATGAAAATCTGCTCTCATAAGAAAGTTAGTTTTATAGGCATTCAATAGGTCTCTCTCTCTCTCTCTCTCTCTCTCTCTCTCTCTCTCTCTCTCTCTCTCTGAAGATCAATCTATGAATCGTTACAAATTTATTTCCTTTATTTTTTTAGTTTGATTTGATACAATATGATTTCATTAAAAATCAATTTCTACTCCTTCCTATTTTCATTTCCACATTACGAAGTTTCACTTCTTCTGCGCGGAGGGACTCCACGCAATATTTTTGCATGCAATTAAAAACTAATTTTTAATGATGCCAAAGAAGTATAATTTCTCATGGGCGTACCTAAGTACGCGCACCCATTTTTTTATTTAATTTCTTCTATATATATTTTTTCTCCCTACTTAGGGCACTCATAATTCTTTTAAATTTCACGTGTATGTTTTCAATGTCATTCGAGTTGTACAATTTTTTTTTTTGTCAAATTGGTCATTATTTATACTTTGTTTCATTTTGGAAACATACGTATTTTAGGTATTATGACAAATAAAAAAAAATAGTTTCACTAACATTCTTAGGTTTTTATTGTGTTGATAGTTTCAAGTTTAATATTATGTAGGTACATAAATTCTTAAACTTATAAATTTCTTCGAAATTTATTCATAGGTTGGTAGGGCCTTCTAATATTTTCTATTTGTCAATATTGTTATTTTTTTACAGTACCTACTTATTTGCAAGTAGTTTGGTTTAGTGTTTATAATTTATCTGCTGAGCGTCAAGAGTCTTAGGGCTGCAGAGACCGAAGACCAGAAATATTTATCAATTATGCAATATATTGTTGAAAAATTTGAATTTTACTATTTCAGGAAAAATGATTTTTTTTTATTAATTAGAATAGTTACGTGTAATTGCCATCTTCCTTTATTTCATATTAAACAATATGTTTGGTTGAATGTGAGATAATTTTATTTATGTATGTTTTAATTTCATTTAATTTCTTATATATATATTCTTACCTACCTACTTCTATTAAATTTCAGGCGGATGTTAACATTGTCATTCCAGTTGTATAAATTGTTTTGTCAAATTAGTTGTTATTTATACTTTTTGTTTCATTTTGGACTTTTTTTTTTTTTTTAATTCAAAGATTTGTGGTGTGTACAGGGAGTGATATCTCTATTAATTTCTATACTCCTTTGGATAAGCGGAAAATTGCCACCACAGTTTTACATATAAACAAATCCTACAAATGTTTTAAACATTATGACAAATAAAAAATAGTTTCACAAACATCCTTAGGTTTTTTTTGGTGTGTATAGTTTGAAGTTTAATATTATGTATGTACGTAAATTCTTAAACATACAGTTATTTATTAATTTATTTAGATAATTATTCATAGGTAGGTAATAAGCTTTCTATTTGTCAATATTGTTATTATGGTAGATAGGAGTATACAGTAAATGCCTACATTCTTAAATTCCTTTAAATCTCTTTCGATTTGGAGTGTTTCCGAGCCATTCGGGGTCCTCAACATCACCCCCCCCCCCCCCCCCAGGTGCTTAAAGCCCCAAAATTTCGAAAGTTTGAAAAATTTTAAAAATATATTTCGTTCGATTTTAAGTATTTTCGAGCCATTCAGGGTCCTCTGGGAACAAAGCCCCAAAATTTCGACAATTTCAGGAATTTCAAATATCTATTCTTTCGAGATGGAGTGTTCCAAACCATTCGAGGTCCTGAACATCCACTTTCCGCAAAAGTGAAAGCCCTAAAATTTCGAAATATAAGAATATATATAATTGGATGTTGGCATGTATGACGTCGATAAACCCTTACACCGTTTGACCGATCGCCATGAAAGTTGGCTCATCGAAGTGTTTTTATCATGGAGAAGGTTTTTATGCTATCCATTTTTTTTGTAACTCGCCGCTAGATGGCGCTGTAGCGCATCAACTTCTAAACCTTTCAACCGATCGCCATGGGTAAACAGAAAACCATAGGTCACAGATACACAAACAGTAATTATGTGTCATTTCTTAATGTCCACCACACTGGACATATCGCTATCCATTGTGCTGTAACCCGCGGACAAAATACCACCCGGTGTTCAGTCCGGGCAAAGCCGGGTACTGCAGCTAGTATATATATATATATATATATATATATATATGTATGTGTATATATATATATATATATATATATATATATATATATATATAAAACCATGTTAAGTGTATCTACTGGCAAAAGATCACTACTGTGTGCTGGGGTGCCGCTTTCTCAATGTATATACTGTACCAAATGCGAAAAATAAAATACTTTTGAATTGAATTGAACATTGCTGGAATGTGTCTGAAACATAGTGTGTCGTATAATTGCTACAATACATCATCACAGAAGAATTTCATTACCAACATTACAGTACTGAAATGTAGAGAGTAAAGTCCGCTGTTAATTTATCTATACTAATTATAAAAAAGAGAGTGTGATTTTTTTTATTGTAAGTAGTAAACTGGAAAACTAATAGTTATTTTAAATTAAAGCTACATTATTCCAGAGAGACATAGGTTATGTTTAACTTAAATAATAACGTTCCCGAAAGATGAAGCAATATTTCTAACTAAAGCCGCAGAAAAACGATCAAATTGACTACTGTCTTTCCTTACGCTGACTAATCCGTTACAGATATAACAAAATAACCACGTCTTACCGGTACTACCGCCACGTGGTGCACATGTGCGTTCGAAATTTATCTTACATACCTACCTTACATATATTATATATGTATCTCGTTAGCGAAAATAATTTTCAGATATTAATACAGCCTTTTTTTAATTAGTAATCTTTGTCTTCATATTTACCCAGTATTGGTTAAAAAAAATTTAATTTTTAGCCTTAATAGGAAAAAAATTAAATAAAACTTTATATTAATTTAGGTGTAATATTTTATGGTAATTATTAAAAGAAAACATGCTGTGTTAAAGTACTTTAACAGCCCGTGTAAAGTCAGGCACCAAAATATTATTAATTGATATGTGAAGAAATATTTGCAAAACCCGGTAGCAACAGGATTATATAGTGTTTTATGCACAGGAGAGTTGTAAAACCGCCATTAATTCTCTGTTCACAAATCTATCTCCTTTTATGGGCTTTTCCAGTCACGTTTCACTCACAAACTGCTTGGAGAAGATATCCTTGTGAAAACTATGTTGCGGTGCATGGTCCCTGAAGCTGGCGAATGGATGCTTGTGGGGTCGCTTTCTGCGCCATGAAGTCGATCTAGAGAGACCAAGACATCAAAAAATAATTAGTTCACTACTCTTTACTGTACTGTATGGTGCAGTACTTTTGACTGCAGATATCAGTAATTAGCTAGAGCAGCGGTTCCCAATTGGTATTTCGGCCAGGGAACACGATGACTGACTTTTCTTTTGGCAGAACCCCAACTCCTCCAAAGAAAGTTATTTGACAATAGTTGTGCCTGCTTTATGCGACATTCGTCCTGACTCACGGAACCCCTGTGATCCTGCCACGGAATTCCAGGGATCCGCGGAACACCTTTTGGGGAACAGCTGAGGTAGAGTAATGCTGAGAAAAACTGAAATTAGAAAATGTGACAGGTTTGGTTTTCATAGACCAGCTAATAAATTAGTAACTTTATTTTACTCAAAACCTTTTCCCATTATACACGTTTCTATTACATGTAACAATATGTAAACACCATTACTCAACAATCAATGAATATTTTTAGTGCCATTTCGGTGCCTGGCGCGTAGAGGCGATAAAGCGTGCCATGCGGTGGCAAGTATCGCCCTTAGCGCCCTCACTTTAAAACTAGCCCGAGTCAGTTGCTTGTATGGGCGTATATCCCGGGAAGGGGGGAGAAGTCACTAGTGCTTGCAAAAGTGTAACTTTGAATCGGATATGATAAACGTAATTCCTCCCCCCCCTCCAGGTATGTAAAAAACAAAATGTGAGCGAGTCTTTCAATACTTGCCAGAGAATTATAACACCTGATTTCTTTAAAGAGCAAATTAATGTGTTTTCACGTTGAAAATGCACGTATAATAAGGAAGTCGGACACGAACTTTATGGTTGAATTCTTTGCAATAATACCGAGCGCGATAAATATACGCAAATTGTGTATTCAACTAAATTTCTTGACATGAATCACATGAATTTTCCGCACCTGTCGCTATAAGTCACTGCCGGAGCAGATATATTGACTATTCAATCATTTTTTTCGAAGACCGAAAATTTAAACAATGAAACTAAACGGCTCCGATGAAAGCGAAAAAGACTTGAAAAAAAATTTATTAAACCCCGGATTTGGACTTGATTTTCGACAAGGAATTTCATTAAAATAAATTAAGTTAACCGTTAACACTATAAAGTTTCCCTTTGGCTTTGTGAACTTTGGTTCGCACCATCCGCCACAGGTGGGAGGACCGTGGCTACACATTTCCGTTCCATTCGACTTCCGTGCCATACGGCGTACTCCGGGAGCTGAGGTGTTGCACATCTGAGGGTACCCGCAGAGAGATGATGGTTCACTTGGCTCGACGAGTTGAAGACGTGCTTTTTGCGGGGGACGGCTAGTGACCCTGGCTGTCCTCTGCATTGTTTCGCAAACTCCTCGGGGGGTGATAACTCGCTACACCTCCCCCCCGCCACCCCCCAGCATTGCGCACTCAAAGACCACCATCGGGCGTGTCGCAAACCTCCACTGCACAGATTTTAAAAAAAAATTCTGTACATTTACAAACTATTCTTTTGGTAACCTGTTTGCCCAGATATAGTTTGTAATACTACAATATATTGTAACTTTGTGCAACACATGACTGTGTTAATGTTTGCAGATACAAAATACGTTTTTAGAGATAATACTGAGTATTTCTTAGGAACAAATGTCGCATAATTTTATATTTTAATTGACGTTTCATTCTGTACAACTTTTTTTAAAACCACGAAGAAAAAACAATCGAATATTCAATAATTTATCTTTATTTATTTATTATTTATTTAAAAAAGGTGGATTTATTAATTTTCTTGCAGAAGAAAAGCCCCATGATTTGAAATCTCTCAAGCACACTATGCGTTAAAGCAGGGCACATAGTTCTGATTTACGTTTTGTGTGGAAATGTTGTGTGTTGGTTATATGGAAAATGTTAGCTGAATACAAAAAAAATCCCTATCGGGACAGCCTACGGGCGTAGGAATATATCGATCAACCTATTATTTATTCTGGAAATGTTTTGGTAACTTCTAACTTCTATAGACTCCTGGAACATTTCAATCATTTATAACATTCTACGTGTTCTCCAATATTCTAAAGATCGATAAACCATTTTCTCATATTCCATGCAGCGAAAATAGTTTGAATGTTTTTAACTCAACGCATTCACCATTCAATATTATGCCTACCGAGGTAAATATACAATTTTTTTTTACCTTCAAACACTATTTTTTATCCCTTGCACTAATACGTGGTTGTAAAAAATTTTGTATTTGAACCAAGGTTAAGATAATATTAATATGGTTATAAATAAATTCAAACGAATTAAGGAATTTTTTAATTTTGTGTTAAATTTCACCCCTTATTTTATGGTAATAGTTCGTTTCACTAAAAATTGTTTCAGTGAAAGGTTTTAAACAAAGTTGAGGATTTTTCAATAAATTATAACATATGCAACCATTGTTTTTTCCACTCCTTGTAGTTATTGTTGATCATATCAAAAATTTATTTAGACCAAAGTTTTCTGTATTACTCGTACGAGTAATAATATGTTCAAACGGATGTGATATTCGTCATATTATGAAGTTATAGGGATTTTTCGGTTTTTAAAAACCTTCCCCATTTATACCCCCTTTGGCCTTATATTGCCCAATAACGACTTGACCGAGATTTTCCACTCATATTTTATGTATCGGTTTGTCCATAAAAATGTGATGATAGATATATAAACTTCTGAGTTGATGGATTTGGGGTCTACGGACCAATAAACTAATAACTATGTAAGTAAAATAACGACTACAATAGACAGTATTTCTTTTTAATCTACCTAAAATACGTTTTCACAGCCTTGGTGATGGCATGACGGAACATTATTCCTGCTCAGATTACTTTCTCTGGAGAATTTCAATGACTTCCCGGATTTCAAGTAAATTCCCTGAAAAATACAAACTTCCCTGACTTTCCAGAAAGTGGACACTCTGATCGAGGACATATCAAGGATGGCCGCGGAGGTCTTTTGCTTGTGGAGAAGGATCGGGGACGCGGCAGTAGACCAAAAGGCAGTAGACCGAAAGGCATAAATGCTACCCGAACGATCGCGCAAGTCTCCAAAGGAGTGGCGAGGCCCGAAAATAGCCCGGCGACGTTCCGAGGACCGAGTATCTGGCCGGTTGTTGATTTCTGCGCAGTTTAGGTACAAGGTCCACTGGATGACATTGGCCTTGGCCGAAACCGGCGGGTGAACAACCTACATCCGCCCCGCCTCGCCCTTCCAAAACCTTGTTCCTCATACATGATGCGGGCCCCCCCCCCCCCTCCTAACTACATACTCTGTGCCGTAAACCTACCTTTCACTGACTTCGAGTCAGAGCCCCCCCCCCCCCCCCAGTAATCCGCGCTTTTTTCTTACGTGAAACTGTATAAAACATTTGTACGAAATAAGAATTTGCTTGGTGGGCACAGCCAGTCCTATTTTGATTGTAGGCGTTTCGCCATTAAAATGATATTTCTAGTAGGCTGTGCGAGTTGTTTAACATTAAAAAAAATTTCCATGTTGTAACATTTTGTAAAGTAAAGCTAATAGAAATAATTTAAAAATCCTTTAGTGAGATAAATCAGTGAGTTAATTTTGACAGGGATAAAATTCATTAAAGTTTGTAAATCTACACTAACATTATAAAGACGAAAGATTTGTTTGTTTGTATTGAATAGGACCGATTAAAAAAATAATTTTTCCATTAGAAGCCGACATTTTCCCTGATGAACATAGGATACTTTTTACCGCGTTATTTATTAACCACATTATTTAAGCAACATATTTTAATATTTCTATGTTTGTAATTCAGTAACTAGCAACTGTCCGTCGTCGTGTCTCTTGACGCTCGCGTTCCCACCACCGCCAGCCTCTGCTCCCGCGCCCCGCCCACACCCCGCTCGGCTAGCTAGGCGGAAGCATTTGATCTAAGCGTCACTGCGGTGCGGGAGGGGAGTCAATGTCACAAAAAAGTGCTGATTGTCTTAGAGAGAAGTGAGAGAACACGAATATTATAATTGCCGCTTATTGTCAGAGTAAAATACAACAGCAAAGCAGGCCGGCCAGCCTCTGACAATAAACAGCAATTATAATATTCGTGTTCTCTCACTTCTCTCTAAGAAAATCAGCCTTACGTAACTATTGTGAACACGGCGGGTTCCTTTTTAAAATTCGCCAAAATTCTTATATTTCATTGAATGCCCCGTCTAATAGTTCCTAACTATGCATAGCGACTATTCAAAACGTAATTGTAACAGTTCTTACGTATATTACGTAATCTTACTTATTCACCCTCATCATCTCTGATCAGCTTGGTAAAATGAACAAAGTCCAGATCTGGTTAAAAAACCATCTAATACAACCAACAACCGGCTAGCTCAACGACGCATTCACTATAAACACTTTAGAACGTTATTTACAAACGTCATGCCCACTAAACGTAACGTCCACTAGCGTCCGCAACAGTCCCCGTCAATGGCCAAGTCCGAGTTCGGACTTATAATATTTATTTTTCTCCTCCTGCAGTGATTAGCACCTGGAATATTTCTATCGTCAGTAGTATGGAAAATGTTCTATCACTAGAAGCTGGACTTAAACTTTCATTGACGTACCATACTTCGACGTGGAGTTGAGGTCGGGCAGCGTTACGTTGTTGTGACTAGTCGTGGCGTAAGCTACGGCGTTCTTCTTCAGGGCGACAGCGCTTCGGCGAGCGCCCGACGACACACGGCCCTCTTCGGGGCTTATATACTCGTCCAGGCGGCCAGCCAGACCGCCCAGAATATTCTATCTTCTGGTAGCAGAAATGCCCGCCCGCCGGGATGACGTCATTACCGGAAACAGTTGGCAGCACCCTTTCATTTTTTTTTTTCCACCCCTCGCATGCCGCCTCGCTGGTTGCCTGGACTTTAGGCTTCTTCGTGGACTCGCGAGTATCGCGGGGTGCCTTCTCCACAGGCTGAAAGCTCTGTAGACATGACAGCTCCCACAGGTACGTCCTCTCAGGGCACAACAGTAGAGTTGTTTCACCCCTTTTCGATATTCGACCCTAAGGTCACATTATATTTAATGGTAGTAAATCATATATCCAAGCAAATTTAAATGAAGGTATGAAAAGGAGGGTTGTCTGTAAAGTCGGTTTACGGACGATAATTTTACGTGATAACGTTATAAGAAAACATTGATGAAAAATTGCATCCTTTTTTAATTTTCAAATATTGTTTACAGTTTTTGAAAATTTAATTTAAATAATTATAGAAGATTTTCTCTCACGGTGGTTGGCCAGTTCTTGCACGCTCGACTCAGGCGGAACGTGACAATGAGTCATGCTTTTTTGTGCGTGCAGCCGGCGTTCATCTATTTATAAGACTTTTCACGTCAAAAAACGGAGCAATAATAAGGTAAAAATTATTATTTAATATTAGTTTTAACCTTTACCATTTTTCTATAGTCGACGTAAAAGGGGTGAAAATGTAATTGATTTATTTTATTGAAAAAGTCGTATCTCTGAAGCTAATAAAGAAGGATGCAAGTTATGTAGTATTATTTATTACAGACATGTAACATCTCCCAATTTTTTCTTACAGCATGCCGAAATTCTACTTTTTAAAAAGTGAAATTTTGAAATAGTGTTTTTAAATTTAAAAAAATAATTTACTGATCAAAAAAAACTTAATTTAAGAATAGGAAACGTTTACTAAACATACCTTTACCTACCTTCTCTCATTCAACATTTTCCGAAATATCACCTCATAAGTTGAAAAAGGGGTTAATTAATATTATTTTAAAAAATGGAATCTATTAATCATTATTGACAAAATTAATTTGTAACTCTATATATAAGATTATTATAATTGTTTTGGAGTTCACATATGTGGTTAAAATAAAGAAAAGTGTTGAGTTTGGTTTTTGTTTGGTTAATATTTACTTATTTATTAATTTTTACATTGGCATTCATTTGGAAAAAGAGGTGAAGAGTAAAAAAAAATTGGGGATTTTGTTTGAGTAATACTCAGTAAACTAAGAGTCAACTAATATGTTGTATAATAATATTTATATCTGTATTTTATATTTCAAATAAAGATATGATTGTGTAAAATATCATTAAATAATGTGAGGTATTTAAAAGAGATGAATTTTTTTAAATAATTCTAAGAATATCTCTAACTACAGTAAATTAAAGTTTTATAGTAAACTATGACATAAACTTTGTTAAAATAACTTATCTGCAAGTTTAAGATTTTTTTTTTTTTTCATTGTCTAGGTGGTAGTGTGATTTCATCAAGGAACATATATCTTCGAACACTCTGAAACATAAGTTTAAAAATCATGTCGGGCATTAGCTAGTAAGATATAAATACGCTGAGAAATAATAATGTATAATATATAAATTCAATAATTTTATAAGTATTGTATTAAAATACGTGTTGTGTTAATACATTGTTTGTGAGACGATAATTTAGATGTTACACATCACTGGCGAGTATGAGAAAACTCGCGCATATATTTTTTTTGTTCCAAGCTGCGAAGCTGTACGAGCGAGCGGGGAAATGCGTGTGATCAGGGAGTGATCGAGGATCAATGAATCTTAGACACTTCCCCCCCCCCCTTACACTCACTCTCCCTCCCCCCTCACTCACTTCCTCCCTCCCCGCCAACGGTTAAAAATAAAAAAGAAACAGTCAGGCTCGCCAACATGCCAAACCCCTTTCCCTCCGCGGCCAGGCAGGTATTGTCTCACGATTCCGTCGTTTACTGCTTCACCAGGCGTTGCGTCATCGCCGCTTACTGTCTGTGCTCGGCGCGAAAAATCGCGCGCAGACGGGTGCAGTTGGCGCGCGCGAGCTCGCCTAGTGGCGCTCCGTCAACCGTCAACAAACATCGTTTCTCCCTGTGCTCTCAGCGACACAGCGCGCAGACTCCAGACAATGCCCTCATTGCTGTGCTACCGTCTCGTGCGACTCTCCGTGGGCTCGCGGTTCGATGCCCGGATCCGGCCGTTATGTACCCAACAAGTGTTTCAGATCGACACGATAGATAGCGCTTTTCAGCTAACCATTTCTTTCGTAAATTCACAATCATAATTAAATATTAATTCCAATGTGAATGACAGAATGCAATATATAAATTAAATAATTAATAGTAGTAAAAATAAAAAAATATATATTTTTAAATATTATTGTTTGGTAAATGTATTTGTTACGGTAATGTGTTTCCACATAATCCCTTCTATAATAATTGCAGAAAATTAAATTAGTAAGTTTAATACAGTCCTAATGTAAAGAAACGAAAAAATACCCTATCAGCGTTGCAAAATTGTATAGAGCGAACTGGCAAAACAAGTCTTGCATTTACTCTACTATGTGAGACTGATAGTTATCTAGTGCCTTCGTTCAAGATTAAAAAAAGGTTGAAAATCGATTTTTTTTTCCTTCAATACATCCTATCGTCACGCACTTTCGATCACGTTACTTCATTTGTAGTTCATAGATGGCAGTGTAGTCGATGATTGTATGCGAGCACAGAAAAACAACATTGAGTTCGCAGTCTTTCAGGCGTATGGCCGTTGAGTCGGATCACAAGGCCGGCAACTGCCATGGCGGCAATACAGTTGGCGACACACTCAGACGCGGTATATTGTTTGATTGCAATCCCTGGTCTGAGCAAAATAAAAACTGTCTTAATGCAGGTGATGAATTTTGCCAGGTAGGTTTCTTTACAAATGGTACTCTAACGGACATTCTTCTTCTTTTTTGTTGTTGTTAAAATTACCAAACGTAAAGTAGGAGTCTGTTGCGGAACGTATTTAAATACACTAGCACTAGTGATGATACACATACAAAGTGCTGTGAGGATTATATAACAGCAACAACATGCCAACACCGTCCTCCATTGAGAATGTTTTTGACCGATGTTCTGCCAAATAGGTCATTACAATTTGGAGCCAAAAATCTTCTACCGCGCAACTCGCGCGCGGTCCAGATAAATTGTCCACACTCGCAAGTCGCTGAAGGAGTAGAGGCGACCTCACACACGAAAATGCAGCTTCAGCCAAATAGGCATTATTCCAATTGTTTTGCCGCAATGTTTATGTTGGAGGGTTTGAGAAACTACTTATCTGTTTCACTGTATGAACAGAAACAACTAACGTGACCTACAGACGACTGCTCCCACACTTAAAGAGCTTAAATGATATTAGGCCCCGCTAGCTTATTTTTTTACAATATGCAGCCACAACTTGTGGTAGAGCTTCCGTACGAATTTTTTTGTGGCTCTACACAACACAGGAAAAATTTTTTTTCACAATTGTTGACAGTTGTTGACAGTTATTGACGGTCAAATCAATCATATAGCTACTCAGATGCAAATTGGTGAGAAAATGAGCAATTCCTTTAGTGAAATACATATTTTATTCTTAACATAAAATTAACTTATATTTTTTTAAAAAAAATCATTTTGAACATAAATTCTACAAATCAGTTTTCAAAAATTAAAAATTTTTAACACTGGAAATTTCATGTGGGTTCGAGAGAGGAGACAAGGGCGCCTCGGTTGCGTCCAACGAGCGAAATCATCGTCACACTTTCAAAGGCTGAAAACTCTACTTCTACAGTGCATGTTGTGATGCGGTACGATAGTTTTTTTGTTAAAGTACTTAGTACGCGATACGTCGCCGTAATCGGACGTGCACACACACTGCGAACCTGGGAGCCACAAGGCAGTGGGACCTTGGACGGCAGGTGGAGAGTGGCTGTGCGCGGCAGGTGGAGAGTGGTAGCGCGCGGCAGGCGGCGGGCTCTCGGACGCGGGGTCAGCGGGGTCAGCAGAAGCCCAGCGGCCGCGCGCGCTGCAGCAACTCGGCGACGCAGCCCACGAGCCTCGCGGGAGTGTCGTCGGCGTCCTGCAGGCAGCCCGGGGACACTGTGGCCCTCAGCAGGTGCAGCAGGTCGGGCTGGGAGGCGCGCCCCGCCAGCGGCTCCAGCGACCCGTCTTCGTCGGCGGCGGCGGCGAGGGCGGCCCACAGCGGCGTCACCACCGCCGTGCTGAAGCTGCACGCACCCGAGCCAGTGGCGTAGCCAGGATTTGTGTGTATGGGGGGGGGGGGGGGGGGTCCGGTGGTCCTCCCCCGGGAAAATTATGGATTTTAAGGTGTAAAATAGTGCTATTTTTAGCAGTTTTCGGTTCTTAAATTTAAATATTGTAATGATTAAAATTTTTATTAATTTCATTATGAAATATGTTTGAGTGATGAATAAGAAATTAATTATAGATTTGGTGCTAAGGCCGGGGGGGGGGGGGGGGTTGAACTGACTGGTCGGTGGTAGGGTGAGCTGCCCACCTCTCGGCGTCGTGCTCCTTGAAGCGCAGCGCCAGGCGCCTGTAGCCGGCGCCGCGGTTCCACGGGCTGCCTTCGAAGACCAGCGGCACGCAGAAGACGGCCATGCAGCGGTACACGTCCGCCTCGGCGGCCGCGTGCTTGGGGCAGGCTCCCCCCTCCTCGCCGGCGTACAGCGCGCCGTCGCGCTCGGGGAACACGTCGACGCCTCGCTGGCGCATGGCCTCCGCCAGCCGGGCCGGAGGCGCGTACCACCCCACCAGGTCCTCGAGCTGCGGCAGGTCGGCGCGCGCCAGCCCCACCAGCCCGCTGTGCACGCTCAGCTCCAGCGAGGCGGCGGCGGTGGCCGTGCGCAGGGCGAGCGAGACCCCGGCGCCGCCCGGCTCCACCTCCAGGCGCCACGACGCCAGCGGCAGCGCCGCGAGCCGCCGCGACGCCAGGCACACCGGACCCGGCCGCGACAGCCGCAGCGCCAGCTCTCCGTCCCCTTGGACCACCTGCGTGTGGGCGAGGGCCGACCCCCGTGGCTGACTGTGTCATGTCGAACCCCATAAGCCAAGTTCATTACCCTACGAGGTTTATTGGTTCGAATATATATGTGCGTGGCACTTTTGTTATAATCACTACTAATATTATAAATGCGAAAGTGTGTTTGTTTGTTTGTTTGTTTGTCCTGTCATCAACCCGTGTGGTCCCGAACGACTCCAGTATCGAAGAGACGTCGAGACAACGCACCTGGAGCACGCCGGTCGTCGACCAGCGGCCACCCTCCTTGTCCCACGCCGCCACCGTCGGCGGCTCCAGCCACAGCACGTCCTCGGGGAGGCGGAGCTCCAGGCCTATCGCGCCGTCCAGCCCCCGGTCCGGCCCGGGCTCGAAGTCCATCTGCCGCAGCTCCAGAGGCAGGTCCATCACCGTCAGCTCCTTGTCGTCCGACAGAACCACCGGCTGGGGCGGCATCTGCAGGAGGTCCACGTGGATCACGCCCCCGAGGACCCGGTACTCCCTCAGGTTCAGTTCCCCCGGCTGGAGGTCCGGTCTCATCGCTTCCAAGTCCGCGCGGAACTTTTCTTCCTCCGCCCTCAGGTAAACTGTCGAGGGCGACTCCTTGAGCTCCGCGGCGGCGATCTCGGCCAACAAGGCCTTCAGCGTTCGCGTGTCCTCTTCGGGCTTCTGCTTCTCTTGGGTCTGCGCCCCCGCCGGCTGCTCCGCCCCCGCAGGCTGCTCCGCCACCGCCGGCAGCTCTGCCCCCGCCGGCTGCTCCAGCCCCGCCGGCTGCTCTGCCCCCGCCGGCTGCTCTGCCCCCGCCGGCTGCTCCGGCCCCGCCGGCTGCTCTGCCCCCGCCGGCTGCTCTGCCCTCACCGGCTGCTCTGCCCCCGCCGGCTGCTCTGCCTCCACCGGCTGCTCTGCCCCCGCCGGCTGCTCTGCCCCCACCGGCTGCTCTGCCCCCGCCGGCGCCTCGTACTTGGACGCCCACTCGGCGAGAGTCGCCTCCAGGAGGCTCGCTTCCTGCAGCGGTGGCGCGCGCCACGTGGGGCATTGGTCGGAGAGGTGGTCGTACCTCGCCCACAGCACCCGCACCAGGAAGCTCGCTTCGTGCAGCTCGGTGGGGAGGTCGACGACGACGCCGGTGGCGGGGAACGCGAACCGCCTCCGCTGCCGGAGCTCCTCCGGGGCGGGCTTGGCGGGCGTGGGTAGCGGCGTCGCGCCCCAGAGACACCAGCGCAGCAGGGGAGACTGCTCCAAGCGGTGCACCTCGTGGACGCCGGTCCTCGCCAGCTCGAGCTCCGCCCGACGGACGGCGAGGTACGTGGCGGCGTCCATGCGTCCCTCCAGCTCGGCGCGCAGCTCGGACCTCGCTCGCCGGAGCCTCGCGGCTTGCACGTCGTCCATGTCCAAGGGCTCTTCCAGCAACTCCTGGATCCTGGCGAGGATCGTGACCACCTGCTGCAGGCGGCTGAACACCTCCTCCGGCTTTCTGGTGGCTGGCGAGTCCCGCCACAGCGACAGGTAGTAGTTGACGTCGCGCAGGTCCGAGCTGTTCGGCAGGCGCTCGCAGTCCACGTACCGCAGCCATGCCTCGTCGAGCCTCGCCGCCACCTGCACGGCGCGCCACTCAGCGGCCAGCTTCGCGAATTGCTTCGCCGACTCCTTCAGCAGCTGCTCGCGGATCCGCTGCTCTTCCTGTTTCCGCTTGTATCTTTCCTCCTCCAATCTCCGCTGCTCCTCCAGGCGAGCGATCGCTTCCTGCCTCTGTCTCTCCCGCTTCTCCGCGAGCTCCTTGGCCCTCGCCTCTGCCAGGGCCTTCTCTTTCGCCGACAGCTTCTTTTTCTTTTTACCCTTGCCCTTCTTCTTGCCTTTTGCCGACCCCTTTCCCTTCTTCTTGCCCTTTGACGACCCCTTTCCCTTCTTCTTGCCCTTTGCCGTCGCCTTGCCCTTCGCCTTGCCCTTTGCCGGTGCTTTATCCTTCTTCTTGTCCTTCGCCGGTGCCTTGGCTTTCTTCTTGTCCTTCTCTGGTGCCTTGCTCTTCTCCTTCAGTGACGCCTTGTCTTTCACCTTCACTGACGCCTTTCTCTTCTTCTTGTCCACCGGTGGCTTTCTCTTTACTTTGTCCTTCTCCAGCGCCTTGCCTTCCTCCTTGTCCTCCGCCGGTACCTTGCCATCCTCCTCGTCCTGTGTCAGTGCCTTGCCCTCCACTGTGTCCTTCTCCCCTGCCTTGACTTCTTCTTTGTCCTTCTCCAGCGCCTTGCCTTCCTCCTTGTCCTCAGCCGGTACCTTGCCCTCCTCCTCGTCCTGTGTCAGTGCCTTGCCCTCCACTATGTCCTCCCCGGCCTTGACTTCTTCTTTGTCCTTCGCAAGTGTTTTTCTCTTCTCCTTAGCCTTCTCCTTCACCGGTGCTTTGCTCTTTTTCTTCTCCTTCACCGGCGCCTTTTTCTCCTTTTTGCCCTTCGCCACCACTTTTTTCTTTTCCTTGTCCTTCCCTGTCACCTTACCCTCCTCCTTATCCTTCTTCAGTTCCTTACCTTCCTCCTTAACCTTCTCCGATTCCTTATCCTCCTCCTCAACCTTCTCCGATTCCTTACCCTCCTCCTTATCCTTCTCCGTTTCCTTACCCTCTTCCTTATCCTTCTCCGATTCCTTACCCTCCTCCTTATCCTTCTCCGATTCCTTACCCTCCTCCGATTCCTTACCCTCCTCCTTATCCGGTTCCTTACCCTCCTCATCTTTCTCCGATTCCTTAACCTCATCCTTCTCCAGTTTTTTATCCACCTTATCGTTATCCTGTTCCTTAACCTCATCCTTCTCCATTTCCTTACCATCTATCTTATCATTCTCTGGTTCCTTACTTTCTTCCTTATCCTTCTCCAGTTCCTTACCTTCCTCATCCTTCTTCAGTTCTTTACCTTCCTCCTTAACCTTCTCCAATTCCTTACCATCCTCCTTATCCTTCTCCGATTCCTTACCCTCCTCATCCGGTTCCTTACCGTCCTCCTTTTCCTTCCCGAATTCCTTACCCTCCTCCTTATCCTCCTCCGGTTCCTTACCCTCCTCAATTTCCTTCGTCGGTGTGCCATTATCCGGCGCCTCGCTCTCATTTTCCTTCGTCAGCGCCTTGTTTTCCTCCTCATCCTTTTCTGTTTTCTTCTTTTTCTTCGGCGGCATATTTATCGAAGCTATTCCTAAAGAGGCTTTCGTTCACATAGATTAAAATTTACAAATAAATGAATGTGAGGTTAAGACATTTTGTTTGAATTGTCTAATGTTTTGTTACAAAAAATAAACATAGAAATGAAGACTATGGACTTGAAACTTACTTAAACCATTTTTAAAGGAGCTTTAACTGGATGAAACAAATAAACTATTAATTATAAACTACTGTCAGAGGAATTGTTAAAATAGTTTATTACCGGTTTAGGTAGCAGAACTCCGTGATATTTTAAACGTTGTTATAGCTGCAAATATTCGTTATTTAAAAAATGTTATTTTTCATGTGTAATTAGCACACAATTATCTGTTTTATGTTAGCACACAAATATTCAACTGCTTCGAGACATAATGAACCTCTAATTTGTGACCTGTCTCAAGATAAGTGTATTGAACTCCGAAGACCTCGGATAATGTTAGACTACAAGAAATGTTACCCCTCATGCAACTTCATAATGTCTCAATGTTTCAGAAAAGTGGTATGGTTTATTTTATGTCTGTACTATTTAGGTCATTTAAAATAAACTTCATAAAGAAGGTTTTTCTAAGGGTCGTAATTAGCTCTTATAATTTTTTAACCTTTTTATGTATTATGTTTGTTTATTGTTGTACTTAGTTGTCACAGATGTGATATACACAAAGATATAAAACCATCAAGACATTCCTCCTCACCCCATACATAGGATAAGAATGAAGCTTCAGAAAATCAGGTTTATTTAAAATTTCCTGATTTTTTCAGAATAAGTAACGAATTTTCTTCTTTTTTTCTGTAAACAGAGTCTCGGTTACTTATGTGTCACACAAAATGAGCCGATATGGTTGGGGAATGCAATTATTCACATTCTAATAAGGGTAGCCTCAAATAAAAGATGCTATTTTATGCATATTTTCTGTGTCAATAAACTAATTATTTATTTATGTTAGTGGACACTATCACTGCCACGCTATAGGAATGATTAGTTTTTACACTAAGGTCTTGTTAATACATTCCTAGTTCATCAGCAGTATCAGCATTGTATTAGCTGGGTTTCATAGGCTCGTCATTGAACATAAATTCTTTAAGGATAGTTTAATGCTTTATGGTGAGAAATAAACATAACCTAAAACAGATTTTTCTGTTCTGTTGATAATAGAGCTATTAATAAAAAAGTTTAAAAAAATTGTCCTGTTAAAAGTTTTACAAACAACTGTGTTCGACGGTGTACTGCAACATGTTTGTTTTGACAGTTTAATTATTTATTATTATTTACGATTTATTTTATTTTTGTTTGCTCTATGTATAATATTATCTATTTTCAGAAACGGCAATATTTGGTTATGTATGTCTATGAAAAAGTGATTCTTTGGATTTTTACCGGACTATTTGAACGAGGTATTGTTGATACCCCTCTAAGGACTAATGGACTTGAAAACTGTAAACGGTAAAATTAACGCCGTAATTTTATAATGTAAATTATTATTTTAATATTTATGTATTTAAATTTTAAGTGAAATTTTGTTATCCGCGCAATTGTTGCGTTCGGAGTTTACGTTTTCGGTAAGAAATTATGTACCTGAAACGGTCCTTTTGGCCAATCACGGGCCACCATTTAAAAGTGAGTCTTACTGGTTATTTTGAGGAAACTAGTAAGAAAGAGAGTTCTACAATGGCCAGCTGAATGAGCGGCAACTTCGTGACGTCGGCGATTTTAAATCCTGAAAATTAGCTATCTAGCATCAGGCATCCCGGATAGTGGATGATAATTATGAACCATTAGGGAGTTCAGAACATTTAAATAGGATTTATCTAAAAAGATAAATATTATAGGAGTGATTAACGTGAGTAACAAAAGTGCCCAGATTTTTTGTGCCCTAATCTTATGCACGAATCACGAAACTCCCGTTTTTACGTCACATCGTCGCCGAAACTTATTATAAACATTGATTTCACGAATTAAATTGACTTTATAGATAATCTAAATAATACTTGGACATAAATTTTACGAATTTACACATTAATTAACAGACTCAGTGGTCCTATAGATGAGAGGCTCTGAGCTCTGCCGATGATTTTGAACCTATCTAGCCGAGGTAAATTGATTTAAGTTCCCTAAAAACATTAATTAAAAACTGTGTAGTGTCAACGAACCCGAATTAAGACTTTTGAAAATATTTAAATGTGCGCAACATAACTCCTGGTAATTGAACCTTTATTGAATTACTATGATGTCACCGTTAAATTAGGTTGTTGTTTTGGATATGAATAATAATTAAATATATTAATAAGATGGAATTTTTGAAATAGTTTTACATTGGAATAAAATAATTCTATATTTATTTTTTTTCAAAGTGTTGTGTTGTGTTATTTGTAATTTTACCCACTCCAGTGTATATTTATGTATGTTCCAAATCAATCAAATAACACCTAACTGTGACTTACCTTATACCAACATTACCAGTGAAGAGTCACACAATTAAGAAATTTAATTTATTACACAGTTTTATTCAGCCCAACGTTTTAGTGTGTGTGTGGGGCCTAAACTACTAGAAAGTTCCCGCACATACCTATTTGACAACCCAAGTGGGGCTTTTAAGCTTCAAAAGTTCCCTCACATATTTATTTGGAGCCCATACGGTGGGGCCGATTTTGAGGTTAAGGGACACCTCAACATTTTTTGTGTAAATTCTGTACCAGCCAAGTACTGAGTGCAAGTGCACTATTTGTGTAAAATATTATCTGGTCGATTGTTTCATTGCACATCACTATGGCAGATGAACAAAACAAATACTTTCTTAGAGAAAGATCACGAAGTGTAGGCGAGGAGTATGCTACTGGACAAACCTCAAGCAGTGAGTCGAATCCTTCATCATCTGCAGGGAATTCGCCTGTAGTCACCTGTGAGGAAAGGTTAGGGCGGCCCACATCTCCCCTAATCATGGAGCAGGAAAACTTAAGTGACACTGTCATTCACACAGCTGCACCCCAGGACAGTACTCCTACTCCACCGCCAGTGACACTTGAAGCACTGATGCAAATCTTGCTGCAGACAAATGCTCAGATGAAGCAGACCGACTCTAAATTGGAACAAAACAACACCGTTCTCAGTGAGAAACTGGAGCAGAACAGTACTGCCATGGAGCAAAACAACACTGCTCTCACTGAAAAATTAGAGCAAAATAACATTAATCTTACTGCTAAGTTAGATCAAACCAGTGACAGCATCAGGAATCTCGAGCATAGCATCGAGGTTAGACTCGCACAACAACACGAGGAGATCCAACAGATAGCCGAACAGGTCTCCCAGTACAACCGCAGGGTAGATGGGTTGGAGTCCCATGTCACTTCCCTAAGAAACATGATGGCCAACGAGCATCGAGGGCAGGCCAATGCCAGGGAAGAGGTGCGCGAGCACATCCAGCACCTGGAGAGTAGGCTTGGTGACATCGAGGTGGCCACAGCTACGCTGAGGGACAGGTTTGAAAATCTGTCTGTTCAACCGAGCCCTACAGCTGGATCAGCTGGTAGTATAGGCCAGGCCCAGGCAAGCGAGTGCCATGGACCCGCTGTTCCCACACTGCCCACCGCAGGCAAACGACAGGGCGGCACCGAGTGCTACACTGAGCACCAGCCCCAGGAACCGTCACGTGTCACACCCATCACTCATCGGCCAAGTAGCAGGACGTTTGTAAACACGTCGAGTATGGACCCTGCTACTCTGATCCACCACCCGGCCAAGCATTGGGCAGAGGCCATGCCCACGTTTTCAGGAAGGGTTACCGAGAACCCTATACGGTTCCTGAAACGTTTTGAGGAATATGCGGCCACGTTCAATCTCAGCGAGGCTGAGGTACTAAAGTGCCTCAACAGTGCGTTGAAAGGGCAGGCTTTCTACTGGTGGGAAATGCTGAGTGCAACCACCAGTAGCTACAATCACTTCCAGGCCATGTTCCGCCAGCAGTATTGGAGTCTGCGGATTCAGAGCAATCTGCGTGCCCAGCTCCATACTGAGAGGTATGACCCCAGGAAGGGCACAACGCTGGAAGCCCACCTCTCAACAATGTTTGAAAAAACTAGATACCTCGACTTGCCCATGACGGACGAGGAGTTCGTAGCGGCAATACTCACTCAGTTGCCGCTGCGCTACCAAAAGCAGTTGTCCGGCCTGACGTACCGAGACGTCACAGAGTTCAGGGAGAGGCTCCTGAACTACGACAAGCTGGAGAAAATGGACAGGACGCCAGCACCTAAGGAGGACCACGAGAGGGTGCCTCAGCAAAACCGCCAGCCACCCCTGAATAATTACTGGCAAAACAGGGACAACAAGCCAAGGGACAACCGTCAAGCAGCTGTCCACACTATGACGTGGCAACCCAAGGGCAGAGAGCAAAGCTCGTATGGCCGTTACGCTGCGAGCCAACGCAAAGGCCCCTACAACAAGAGGAAGACATGGTGGTCAAACGCGAGGAACTACCATAGTGATGAAGAGATGTACCAGCGCAAGAGGAAGGACGACCGCAACGACAACCGCCGTCGCTCCTACTCGCCTGAAGTACGGCCTCCCAGGGAGTCCCGTGACCGACGCCCAAGATCCTCGTCTGAAGACGAGAGAGAGTACGCGAGGAAGTACCGCAAGACGGAGGAACCTCGATACCAGGGCCGGCACGAAGAAACCCGAATGCCACCCCACCATTATTCCCCCCAGACGACAGAGAATCATGGCGGCCAAGCCCATAATAGCCAGTTCTCTGGAAACAAACGCTACCAGAACGCAACGTTTCCGCCACCATTCCAGGCGCAGCATCCAGGACATCAGGCTGCATACTACCAGAGAGGGGAAGTGAACCCGGTAGCAGCCGAGTTCAAGGCTGCGGTGTCCAGCGTCGCAGGACCCAGTAATTGGAACCACAACGAACAACAACAACGTGTTCCAGGTGGACGTGCCAACCAGGGCACGTTAAACTAGAACGGGTTTCAGTTGGATCGCCCCGAACCGAAACCCACTATTCAGGCTCAGGGGTACATAACGATAAATCTCCAATCTACAGCTGCATCAGTTACGATAAATTTATATGCACTGTTATGCTAAGAGAAAGTGAAAGAGACTTTCTCTATAATGAAAATAATGAAAACAGGGTTCATCAAGTTTGTACAGTTTGTCCACATGTGACATTAAAAATTGAAGAATGCAATGTGGATGCATTAATTGACAGTGGCGCTGAAGTCACGTGTATTAGTGAGGAGTTGGTGAACTACCTCGAACACCAGGGCATAATACTACCCAAGATACCAGTACCAGCACTCAAGATAATTGGAGTGACATCAAGGGCAAGCCCTATTGTAAACAGACAGGTACTGATAACAGTACATGGCCTAGGCAGACCAAAAGACATGACTGCACTAGTTGTGAAAGGCCTAGCAAAACCGCTAATAATAGGCACCGACTTTCTATCACAATTTGGTGTAGTGATAGATTTTAAACTATGTGAAATTCATTCAAATGACTGTGAAACTCCAGTCATACTCACAGGCAAGTGGCATGTGAGAGAAAATTTCGTGGGAATATTGTACAGTGAACCTATGCACAGGCACATATACAATGCACAAGCAAGTGAGCAACTTCAGGCATCACTTGAAGACATAAGACAGTCACTACAGGAGGTGAAGAGTGTATCACCCAGTCAGCTGCAACAACTGTTTGGTGTACTGGCCAACTTTCAGTCAGTATTCTCTGACAAGCCAGGCAGAAACAGATTCTACCAAGCTAAAATCAAGATAAATGAGGAGGCACCGTACCACCGCAAATGCTATCCCATTCCGGTGAAGTACGTTCAGGAAGCCACAGCCTACCTACAACTTATGATCGATTGGAATGTAATCAGGAGAGAAGCAAGCCCCTATGCTAACCCCATTGTTTGTGTGAGTAAACGAGACGGGACAGTAAGACTGTGTCTCGATGCTAGGGAGCTCAACAAAATTACAGTCAAGGACAGGGAAAGTCCCATACAAACGGCAGAAATTTTAAGATTGTATCAAGGTGTGAAGTATCTCACAACCATGGATCTGTCGTCAGGCTATTGGCAGATACCATTAGAACCTAATTCCTGCCAATATACATCATTTCTGTTCAGGAATCAACAGTATGTATTTACAGTTATGCCATTTGGACTGTGTAACGCAGTGGCTGACTTTACGAGATGTCTAGACGCAACCTTAGGACCCGAGTGTCAGGGATTTGCAAGAGCGTATGTCGATGACATATTAATAACATCATCAAATTTTGAAGAGCACATGCAGCATGTTGCCACTGTATTGCACAAACTGCAAGAGGCAGGCATGACTGTGAAAATTAGAAAATCTGTATTCTGCAGGGAGGAATTACCCTTTCTAGGACACATCCTCACACCTGAAGGCATTAAGACAGCCCCAGACAAGCTGCAGAACATTCAGGAGTTTCCTACACCGAGGAACGTGAAACAGCTGAGAGCGTTTCTTGGAGTAATTGGTTTTTACAGGATATACTCCAACCAAGTTGCACAGTGTGCAGTTCCGCTGTTCAGCCTATTGAAGAAGGGTCAGGCATGGATGTGGAGTGAAGAGCACGAGCAAGCCTTCCTCAGCCTGAAAAACTTGTTCCTGACTGAACACGTCATCTACCATCCAACCCAAGGGAAGGAATTTATGTTATACACAGATGCCTCTGACACAGCCCTAGGATGTAAGCTTGCACAGGAGGAAAATGGAGTTGAAAAGACTGTAGCAATGGCTAGTCGTACTCTCAACAAAGCGGAGAGAAATTACACTGTTACAGAGCGAGAGGCTCTGGCCATTATATGGGCACTCCAGAAGTACAGGGATCTGCTACTTGGAGAAACAGTGAAATTGTTAACAGATCACCAGGCGTTAACATGCCTTAAGGCAGGCAAGTTATTTGGTAGCCGCCTTACGAGATGGTTTTTGCTACTGCAGGAATATGATATTCATATACATCATATCAAGGGATCTGCCAACACTACTGCAGATTACCTAAGTCGCCTGCATGAACTACAAGAAAGTTCACCATCTACATCAAAACGACAGAAGGAATTTTTAGTGGCACCAATATCCACAGAAATATTTAAAACCAACCCTAAACTCCGAGATATCCTGAAGGATATAAAATGTAAACAACAGGCAGATGAGTACTGCAAAAACACCATCAACCAGCTGCAGAAGCAGTCAGTTGATAATAAAATTCACCAGCATTTCTGTTTGTCAGCAGAAAATGTTTTGTTTGCCCAGTCAAGGAAGAGAGGCATTTTCGAAGATCACTGGAAACCAGTGATACCAGCTGATTTGAGGCAACCAATCACCTGGGAACTACATGTAGCCTTGGGACATGTAGGGAGCAAGAAGCTCATCGAAGCATTAAAGAGGCAAGTGTATTGGCCTAACATGTCACGCTATATAAGTAAGGTCACAAGTGCCTGTGACCTATGTCAGAAGGTGAAACCACCTGGACAACACCTGCATGGAGAATTGCAGCCAATCATTCCAACAGCACCATTGGAATTATTATCCGTTGATTTATTTGGCCCCCTACCACAGTCAAAGGGAGGTGTTAAGTATGTTTTTGTGATGCAAGATGTTTTCACGAAATTCACAAAATTATATGCAATTGTGAACCCAACTGCAAAAGCAGTTATGCAAAAATTAAAAACTTTCGTTGAAGAAATTGGTTTACCTAAAGTGGTATTGTCAGACAGAGGTACCCAGTTTACCAGTGATTTGTGGCAAACAGGAGTCAGGAAATTAGGTGCAATACCTACAACTATCAGTGTACGACATCCACAAAGTAACCCTGTGGAAAGACTCATGAAGTCAATAGGGAGTCTTTTACGTACGCTATGCCATAACTCGCAGCAATCATGGCGAGATAAGTTGCCATATGTAGAGTGCATTATTAACCATACTGTACATGGTTCTATTGGAATTACCCCTGGAGAAGCCATGAGCCTGAATAGATCGGCGGCGATCAACCCGAAGTATTTACCCCGATGTGAACAAACCCCTAATGAAGAAGAAAAACTACCTACAGGAGAAGAGGTAGAAGCTCTAGTGAAGAGGAAGTTGACAGCAGAAGCTGACATCAGACGCAAGAGGAAACCAGCATCAAAATTAGCAAAATTTAAAATTGGAGACCAGGTACTGAAGAAAACAACTCCAGTAAGCAAGGCCTGGGAACATGTAACCAAGAGATTGTTTTTGTTATTTGAAGGTCCTTATGTCATCACAGACATAGTGCAAGAGAATTGCTATGCACTAGCAGAGCCAGCAACAGGCCGACCAGTAGGCCGTTATAATATAACGCAGTTAAGGGAATACAAGAGCCCTACTACTATGTAAGCAGTACCGACCTAAGCTGTGAATGCCTCGTGATGATACAAGGTTTAGTACCATAAACAGCTGAGAGCAGTCTAAGTGTAAGTTTCAGACCAGGGATCTGAACTGTGCAGAGGAGTAAGTGTATGTCACTGTGATTATGTGATCTAGTACGCCATGTGAGGCGTAGTGCAGCCACTGTAATTTGTAATGTTAAGCGGAGGTGTAATTCCCGCTTGTTTCTGTGTAAAGGTGAAGTAAAATGCCACCTATGCAGATATTTACCCTGTGGTTATGCGGAAGTGTAATTCCCGTTATATTGCTGTATTTGAGGTGAAGTGAAATGCCACCCATACAGATGTTATTGTAGCCTGTGAAGCTACCAGTGTACAATGTGTATTGTATTTATGTATCAGTTGGCTTGCACAATTCCTCGTATGAGTATGAACTCAAATGTCACGAAGACATATATATACAACGCTAGACTAGCCTATACCTATGTGAAGCTGTATGTACTGTGTACTAACAAACGAGAAGAAATTAAGCTTATTTAGTGTCGATGTAACTATGTGGTATGATACCCCATCCTGCTGTGTAAACATAAGTAAACACTGGCATGCAAAGCATCTCTAAAAGCACATAACCCTTCGCAACTACAAGCAGAATAATATAATGCAGGTTACCTTGATTTATTGATGATGCTGAGTAATCCAATAGGCGTCGTTATGTTGATGATGAAAAATAGAAGATCACTGAATTTTCTAATATTTATAGAAGAACTCACTAAGATTTTAAAACTTCACTATTTTTTTTACCATTTCTGGGATGAATTTAGGGAAAAGAATGATCTTTAGGATTGCATTCTAACCAGAATGCAGATTAGAAAAGTATGCACTCATTTCGCATACAAATCCAATCAGATTTAGCTGAAACTTTTAGTTTATTAAACTTTGGATGTCAAGGCATTGATATTCTATGAAATGAAAACACTGAAATTTGGAATCGATGATTTTTAAGGATTTATTGGGAGAAGCCCCTATACAAGAAAATTACGTCGTCTCAACACTATTCACTCGCAGCACTGTCATAGTTGTTGAGTAGTATTCTTCGAATGATGTGAAGAATAGCGAAGCATGTGGATCTGAAAAACTCAGGATCTAAGCCCTTTGTCGCGAGAAGTGAATGTACTCCGGCAAACAAGTGTCCACAAGCAACTTCGCCTAACAGAAGTTTTAAAATTAAAAAAAAGCAAGAAAGTTTTTCTTAAAAAGAAATGAAAAAAATATTGAACATGTGATACCATATGTTGAAAGCTATCCTGATACAGCATGTTTGTGAAACAGCTGATTGGTAAAAGGAACCTTAGCTACACTGAAGCCAGGAGCCTCAGTAGGTTACAAGACTCATGTTACTGATAGTAACCAAGATGAAATGAAATGTGAACATTATTCAACCCAGCGAGACCGCTACGGGATGAAAACAACAGTAATGAAAGATGAGAAGAGGAAGATAAAGCCTCTACAGCTGTTGAGCTGAGCACAGCAGACTGAAATTGAAAAGTTACTAAGTTGGTAATTGTATAAACCAACGACTTCTCTGTATAGGAGAAGAAAATGGAAACAATGTGTAAAGACACTATGAAATTTTGATTGTACAACCTGTAAACATAATGGAATGTTAATGGTATGTTATGTAAATGTTATTATATACCTAATTATATATAAATGTTATATTTTATGATCAATTGCTAGTATGTACTATGTAAACATAACAATGAACTATTAATTGTCAGTATGTACATGATCTGATATATATTCTTGGATGAAATGTTAACAAGTGTGATGAAATGCAAATGTAAATAGCAAGCTAAAGATGCTATAGTTAAATGCAAATATTTTTAATAATGAAATGTAAACATGTAAGTTACAAACATTGAGTAATGAATATAAATTATGTTAGCTATCAATAAGTTATTATGAAAAGCAAAACATGTGATGTTTAATATTCAATAATGATATGCTATAATGATATGTTTTTGTGAAATGTATGAAATCTCATGAAATGAGAACACAAACAAGCAAATGCACTGTGATGCATATTAATCGAGTACAAACTAACAATGTGATATGTTAGTAGCAAGCAAAGTACTAATATTGAATTTATTGTTTATTGATAACCATGCATTGTTATGCAAGAATTGAGATTTAATAATTAATGGTATTTATTTATTTTTTTTCTCTAACAATGATGTTAATAATGTGAATGTTATATGTTAAGCTAGGAATTTTAAGGTTAATTTAAGATATTTTTGTTTTAACGGTGACGTCATAGTGTTCCGCGACAAGTACACAAGTTGTATTGCCTGCAGACACTTGTATTTGCAAGAGTACAAGTACGCACATAGTGATTAAGTTATCGATTAAGACCCGGACACCTATACTTAAGTCAGGTGCGAAGGTTACACCAGAGTGAGCTAGACATAGTGCGGTTCGCAACGATTGTGTACCTAACAGTGAGGGGAATAGACGAGTGCTTCCTTGTGGGAAGTGGTGACCTCGCCCCACGCAATCAGCACCGCAGACGCCACGACGCCGTCTCGCGCGTAGTCGTGAGGCAGGGCGGCTGGATGCTGCCTCATCAGCAGTTGATGACGTCAGCTGCAGTGCCAGATGCCGTGCTGTCTGGTACAGCATCATCGCCTCACGCCAGACCCCGTCGACGCGCGGTGAACCAGGCCAGGTTTGTTGGTCGTTTTGAGGACAGGCGCCGTCTCGACGCCGCTGTCCGCTGCAGGAAGGAGGAGTCGCAGCAAGGATGCAGTCATCACCGCAGGTGGACGTTGACCCACTGCCGTGACGTGACCTGGAGAACGTCCTATTGTTGACTCACGTGTACATTGCACCCCTTCGAATCCCTTTAGTGAATCATACTCACAGTAAGTAAGTCCTCCCGAGTCTTTCTCAACAGGAGCGGCTCAAGGCAGAATCAGTCGGAGAGCAGCAGCAGTTCCAGCCTTCGAAGATTTTGCACCGCAAAATCCGTGAACTTCTTCGCGCAGGTCTGTTAGCAGCGACGACCCGATAACAAGTGTTTAAAAAGGCGCGATTTTCAGGCGCGCAACGGTAAAAAACGAATCGAGGAGGAGAGGTAGTCTCTCTCAAGTTGTTTTTTTGTTTGTCGTTTGGTGCGCGCGTTGCTAGGCAACGAAGAGTGTTGTGTATTGTGCGACGGAGAAAGGGAAGTGCCAATCACATTGCACCGTTTTGAACAGGTCAAAGAGCACTGTTCAATGTAATTGACAAGGGCGGCAAAATCTGTACTGCAACATGTTTGTTTTGACAGTTTAATTATTTATTATTATTTACGATTTATTTTATTTTTGTTTGCTCTATGTATAATATTATCTATTTTCAGAAACGGCAATATTTGGTTATGTATGTCTATGAAAAAGTGATTCTTTGGATTTTTACCGGACTATTTGAACGAGGTATTGTTGATACCCCTCTAAGGACTAATGGACTTGAAAACTGTAAACGGTAAAATTAACGCCGTAATTTTATAATGTAAATTATTATTTTAATATTTATGTATTTAAATTTTAAGTGAAATTTTGTTATCCGCGCAATTGTTGCGTTCGGAGTTTACGTTTTCGGTAAGAAATTATGTACCTGAAACGGTCCTTTTGGCCAATCACGGGCCACCATTTAAAAGTGAGTCTTACTGGTTATTTTGAGGAAACTAGTAAGAAAGAGAGTTCTACAATGGCCAGCTGAATGAGCGGCAACTTCGTGACGTCGGCGATTTTAAATCCTGAAAATTAGCTATCTAGCATCAGGCATCCCGGATAGTGGATGATAATTATGAACCATTAGGGAGTTCAGAACATTTAAATAGGATTTATCTAAAAAGATAAATATTATAGGAGTGATTAACGTGAGTAACAAAAGTGCCCAGATTTTTTGTGCCCTAATCTTATGCACGAATCACGAAACTCCCGTTTTTACGTCACATCGTCGCCGAAACTTATTATAAACATTGATTTCACGAATTAAATTGACTTTATAGATAATCTAAATAATACTTGGACATAAATTTTACGAATTTACACATTAATTAACAGACTCAGTGGTCCTATAGATGAGAGGCTCTGAGCTCTGCCGATGATTTTGAACCTATCTAGCCGAGGTAAATTGATTTAAGTTCCCTAAAAACATTAATTAAAAACTGTGTAGTGTCAACGAACCCGAATTAAGACTTTTGAAAATATTTAAATGTGCGCAACATAACTCCTGGTAATTGAACCTTTATTGAATTACTATGATGTCACCGTTAAATTAGGTTGTTGTTTTGGATATGAATAATAATTAAATATATTAATAAGATGGAATTTTTGAAATAGTTTTACATTGGAATAAAATAATTCTATATTTATTTTTTTTCAAAGTGTTGTGTTGTGTTATTTGTAATTTTACCCACTCCAGTGTATATTTATGTATGTTCCAAATCAATCAAATAACACCTAACTGTGACTTACCTTATACCAACATTACCAGTGAAGAGTCACACAATTAAGAAATTTAATTTATTACACAGTTTTATTCAGCCCAACGTTTTAGTGTGTGTGTGGGGCCTAAACTACTAGAAAGTTCCCGCACATACCTATTTGACAACCCAAGTGGGGCTTTTAAGCTTCAAAAGTTCCCTCACAACGGTGTTGTCGTTATGTTGGCCATAATTTGTTCGTATATTTGCTGCGTTGCCCAGGTTTTGTTGTATGTCTGCATTTACTGTTATTTTTTGTCTTTACCTTGTTAGCCCACTGTGTTCGTCTATGCTGTCATTACTTATTTCATGACTAAATTCCTTCCATGGACTTCTTGTGCTGTCTGATATTTAAGCTTGAATGTGTTCGTCTGTCCTGTCGTCGTTGTGTTGTCCATAGGCCTAATACCTGTTCAGGTTTCATAGTTGGGTTTATCTGTTTGACATCAGATGATTTAGGCTTGTTTTCTTTTTCATTTCTTATTTTTCATTTATTAATTTCCCCCCAAGACAATCAGTGCAAAACTGCAATGGCGTACGTCCAAGAAATTGTATTAAATACTAGCCGAACCCGCCCACTTCGCTGGACGTGAAATAAGGTAACTGCATTGAAGGCAAATACTTAAGTAATGACTGTTATACGCAAGACCCCATTAAAATTCGTATAGAAGTTTTGTAGAACACCGCGTACAGACAGACAGAAAAAGAACTACTGTTTTATTATAGTAAGATAGATAGATATATTATTCTTACATGTTCGCATTCATGCAGTATATGAAAAATCAGCATGCATAGCCCCACACCTATAACTAAACGTAGCTGCTGCCCACGCTTTTTCCGCATGGAATTTTGTATTATCTTGCACCATTTAGAAATTTAAACATTATAACATAACAGTTGATACAGTTGTAGTAGTTTTATTATGTTTACAAATGATATTTTTTCTCACCTCTATTTCAGTCTTTGCAATAAAAATATGTTACTACCTAAATTTTGGGTAAATATGTTTCTACTTTCAAATGTAATGTCGGGAAGACACTTCATAAAATTTCTTTGTAAACCACATTTACTGTTTTCCCGTCTTGAGCTGGAATGTAAAGATTGTCTGCATTACTGACCCGCGAGCAAGCCATATACATCTGGCCGTGTGACAAACAATCAGACCTTAAGTCGACACCAGCTGCCTTAAGGCTCTGACCCTGAGAATTATTTATTGTCATCGTGAAACAAACTGCTATTGGAAACTGTGGGCACTTGAACCCGAACGGGAAGTTATTCGGGATGATCGGTATGCGTGGTATGAAAACAGTTTCACCTGAGCCACATCCAGTAAGAATCTCAGCTTTGATTATATTTCGTTGTAGAGCAGTTTACTTTAAGTCGGGTTCCATTGCACAATTTTGGGGAAGTAAGGTTCCTCAGAAGCATTATTGGAACACCGACTTTGAGAACAATTTCGTGAACAGGAAGACCACTTGCAGTGAGAGAACTCAGCTGGATAATTATTGACGTCGTCCTGATTAAGGACGCTGTTAAACTATGTGTAAACCACTTCAGCCCCATTCAATTCGTTTAAAATTTTTTCATTGATTGCAGCAGCTTGGTCATTTCTTGGAGTGAGTATGGAACGTTCACATAACCATGCATGTTCCTGATGTTGTATGTTTGACAGATCCCCGAATACCGAACGTATGAGTTTGTCTCCCGAAGATAAGACTCTGCCAAGTATTTCTGGAAGCGTCACCTGACCGTGTTGCTCAGGGAGGGCACCTGTGTTCTGTCCACAGCTTCAACTGCTTTTTTATTCGCCATCGTGCATTCATCCCAAACGATTAGAGAGCAATCTTGTAACACTTTTGTCATATCACAATTTCTTGTTATCGAACATGTTGGTGATTCATTAGTGTCTTTATGAGAGCAGATTTTCATGAAATAAATTATTCCACGATAAAAGCTGTTTATTTAATTTAATTAAGCGGACGGGTTCGCCCCAGGGAGAAAATTGACGCGGCGAGACCTCGTGGACATAGAGAAATGACACACACTCACTATTTATGTGTCTATGAAACATGATTTTTTTCTGCAATTTAAATTGTAATATACTTTGTTAATAACATCAATACTTGATTTGATGGTTTCCAATTGAAATGTTAGGAAACGAATAACTTTTTCTTCTTCTTTTTTTTTCACAATTTCACAGTGAACAGAATACCGGTTTGTCACATGAAATTAACTGAGCAGAGAACAATGAGTAGCTGTCAAACAATGTATCACGCAGCGGCGCCATCTACTTAAAATGTTGCTTTGTCCTGAATTTTTCGAATTTTCTTTGCTATAAACCTCACGGAGCCCGAGACCTTTCCAACGACTGCAAAACCGTGGAAATCGGTTCGTGCGTTCTGGAGTTATAGCGTCAGGAAGGAAAACCCGACTTATTTTTATATAGTAGATAAAATCGTTGATTGTTAGTTCCTCGTAAAGAAAGAAACACCGTGTGATTCTTTGCAAGTGAAATTTTGCGTAGGTGGCGCTGCAAGTGAGAAAACAACAAAGCAGTACTCGCGCATGCGCTTATCTAAAACTGTTTGAGTTACTCTTTAATTGTGAACTCAAACCATATCTCTACAACGCTTACAGTTGATAATATTAAAATTTATAACTGGGGCATTCTTTTAAGGACATACTGTATTTGTCTCCAAATCTATTTGAAATTAGAGTTGGAGGGGTGGTTATTCGATGGAGAATAGCTTGCAGTGTTTTCCAACAAATAAATTTTGACTGATAACCTCAAATAGGTATGTTTTTAATCATATTATACTATCAAGGTTATTTTTTTGATTTTTTTTAAGTAATAGAAACATAATTTCTGTTTTACACATAACATTATTTCACATACGACATACACATGAACATTAAATATCTTAGGTATTTAAATTTTTTTAACGTCTTTAATGGCCCATGTGTTCTTCGCCATTTGAAAGATTCGTTGTGGCGGAAACGGATATAATTTCCGGGTAAATGTGTAGTTGAGCGGTATTTGGGGGAAAAAAATGTTAAAAATCCGAAAATACCTTTATTAGACGCTCTTCAACTTCCTCTTTTCATTAAAAGCTGCGGAGGTAAGAAATTCCAAATACTTTAGGAGATATCGCCGTTCTTATTTTGCATACAATACCTGTGTTTATCATTCGACCGCCGCCATTAATGAAAATGGTCGATTAGGTCAGGTCAGTTACATTATAAATACTTTGAAACTAAGCGTACATTAAAAATAATATGAAATTATTTCAATGGTTCTTTAGTTTTAAAGTATTTATAATGTAACTGACCTGACCTAACAAACCGGGACAAAGGATGAACAGTAACAACTCACGTAAAATTTTTTTGTTACTTATTACTTGCGCAACAATAAAAAATAAGACTTTAAAATTAGAAACGTTAAAAACTCGCCTAAGTTGGAGGCGGTAATTAAACACCGTTTTAAAACAATAAATGAACTAAATAATCACGTATTGGTTCATTTGAATTCTGGCCTATCACGATCAATCACGTGACATCATTATCCAATAAAAAAAATACTCGTAAACAAGAAACAATGTGGAATGCCACATGAATGCACTGGTATAATTGTGATGAAAATTAAAAATTCGATATCTTTTAAAGTATTTGGAATTTCTTATCTCCGCCGCTTTTAATGAAAAGAGGAAGTTGAAGAGCATCTACTAAAGGTATTTTCGGATTTTTAACATTTTTTTTTTCGCTAATACCGCTCAACTACATATGATGAAATTTAAAAATTCGATATCTCCTAAAGTATTTGGAATTTCTTACCTCCGCCGCTTTTAATGAAAAGAGGAAGTTAAAGAGCATAGAATAAAAGTATTTTCGGATTTTTAACATTTTTTTCGCAAATACCGCTCAACTACATATTTACCAATTTCCGTTTTCGCTAATTGACTTATTGCATCCAACATGTTTTAGAACCCGTACTATGTGCAAAATATTTGATGGAAACTCAAATCATCCAACTCGTCAGACAAGCATGGCTACGCCAGTGACGTTTTTACGGTGACGTCCAAGTTTATTTTACACAGCAATTTGTAAGGTGCTGGGAGCGAAAGTTGGACAGTGTGACAGGGCCTTAATCGTTGTTTGTCTCGCCGTGGAGCGCGCCTCGCTGCGGCCGAGCCCGGGGCCTACACAGGCTTCTCCCACCTGTGACCCCGACCTCCGGCCAGGTGAGCCCTTCGCGGCGTGATGCGGCTGGGCTCATGCGCAGTGCGCCCGCGCGCACCTCTCCCTCCTCCCTCTTCAACCCCTCTGCTCCCCCTTCCCCTTCGACGGCCAACCTTCCAACCCCTCTCCCCCGAGCACGCGCGCGAACATCGCCGGTGGAACAACTGCATTTACACATTGTTTAGGGAATTGTGCTATAGATAGAGCCACAATTATTCCATGCATTCATTCCACTCCAGTTACCGACATATACATAATCAAACTTTTTTTTTGAATGCTCGTAGTTTAAAAAATAAACGGAGCGTGAACTTACGTCCGCGCCTTAGAAGTTATGCTTACTTGGCATAATAATAATAAAAAAGCTATTTTATATTTTTGCATGCAAATAATTAATAGAAATAAAATAATCAAATAACTGGAGCGATATTATAAATATCGTTTGTAAAATATAAATTCAAACAAATTAAAGAATTTTAAATTGCTATCCAGTGTTCAAATTAATATAAACACGTGCATAAAATTAATTATTTTGTTTAATAAAATAATCGAGATAATTTTTAACTAACAATAAAAATCAATAAAATGCTTAATGTTTGTTCACATTTATTAATAATGTTAGTTATTTTATTAAATAATAATGTAATAATTAAAAATTGATAACGCAAATAATTTATACATATTACTTCACTTATTTAAATACTCTTAAAATACACTTTAAAAAGTCTATAAACACTATTTCTTTAGGTTTGCCACGTTAACCTCCGTTAACGTACATGGAGATCCAGATTCAGCACGTCGCGTCATTACGAACGACGCCCGCAATGCACGACGCGCGCGCCAGGTGTTTGGTGCGCATAGTCAAGAGATCGGAGCCGCTCGGAGAGGCTCGGATATCTTCGGATTCCCACGCTGAGAACCGGAAACGATCGCAGCAGACAGATTGCAAACCGCGTTAAATTCAATAGAACAGTGGTGCACAAAATGGCGAATTAAGGTAAACCCTACTAAATCAGAAACTATAGTTTTTACGCGTAAACATCTCCCGCCACTCGAAGACAGACCACGACTAACACTTTTCAATGAGCAAATTCCCCACAAAAATGTTGTTAAATATTTAGGCGTGCACATGGATAGGAAACTACTATGGCGCGATCACATAGAGGCGAAAAGAAAAACAGCTTTCACTAGGCTCATGGCAGACGTTTAGGTAGCTCTGTTAAAAACGGAATAATAATTTATAACGCACTAATAAAACCAATAATCACGTATGCAGCGCCGGTGTGGGCAACAGCAGCGGAATCTCACTTAATCAAGCTGCAGAGAATTCAGAATAAGAGTATTCGTATTGCGACAGATGCGCCTGTGTATTGCCCCGTAAGGGCTATGCACAGAGAGCTCAAACTCGAACTTTTAACCCATCAAATCAGAAAAATATTCGTGGCTCCGTGTATAAATAATATTGTCAGTAACCTAAATTATTTCGGGAAGTACAAACAATAATAAAGTAATAAACATTTTTTCAAAGCACAAAACATGTATTATTCTATTTAATTTTTTAAAGTTTTATTTTAATTTTATACAAAAATGCTTCATTTTTAAATTAAATATTTGTGTCTTTTTTTTTTTCAGTGTACCATTATTTTGAATATCTTTTACAGTTATGAGAACCAAGCTACGTATTATGTATTCAAGATAATCTGAACAATTATAATCTATGTACTTCTGATGGCATGTATTTCTACTGTTAAACGTCGACGTACTGTATTGAATTTATTTTCCGACTTGTTTTATTTTTGGTCATGGTCGGTGAGAGGTGTAATCTAGCAATGGATTCACCCGATAACTAGACTCATCCAACTTATTTATTTATTTATTTATTTATTTTTTATTTTTTGCTGGTGCCAAGCTAACATCCACACCCTTCGTTCGCTGCTGCCACATTCACACTATGTTCACACTGTTACCGGCAGACGTGCGTGCGTGAGAGTCCCCTCCTGCTGGCTGGACTGAAGTTCGTCACGGCCCGGTCCGCGGCCGGGCGACAACGGCACGGTCCGGCGGCATACGCGCGGACCTAAAAACATTCGGTACTTATTCTTGAGTAACAACAGCAAACATGCGGGACATGGAGATATTTATTACCGACAACATATGTTTTGTGTGAAGTAAGTTATATAATTTTTCGTTAAATGCCGCCGCGGACTGCTGTGGGTTCTGAAGTGGTAAGGAGGCGGGCGTGATGCAGTGACAGGATCTTAACTCTAGGTGTGCTGCACAAATACGTTTTTTACGAAATCAATCTTTGGAACATTACATTTTTTTTACGATATTGCATTTACAGCTTTGAACATCACTGGATTTTCCTCCCGGACGTGTTGGTGTCAAACCTGCAAGTTCACAATCGTTTCAACCGGATATACTTTTGAAATCTTTTCGTTTATGAGTCTCCCTGGGACGCAAATCGTACAGACGTAAAAATATAAGTAGACTGGTGGCACACCCAAAACAAACAACATTTGTAGGGACTAAAACTTTAGTTATTTAGTCTATTTTAATTTTTATTGACAAATATACACTCTGATACAAAAGTATTGCCGTACTTCAAAAGATAATTCAATATAACACAGTAGATCGTTTCTCCAACCATAACCTCACTGCCGATACTTACGAGGTGTCGTGCCGAATCAAGGTATCACTGGGCTATTTGACTGCGTGACAGGAGACAAAGTAGTATTTAAATTTCAAGGCTCTTGTGGTTTGACTACCAGGTTATGCTGGACATATATCGTCACTTAGACTATTATTCGTCTCCCACCAACTGCAGAACACGTAGTGCAGCACTACGTAATAAGTGGCTGAACTTTGCAAGGCCGAGCCAAATAGGAGGCAGACTTAATGGAGAGGAAATGTATTCAGTCTCAGTTGTTGGAAGACGACCCATCGAGGCGACGTGGCAGATAATCAGCAGTTCATTAAAACTCCCTCGAGGTCCGTGGCTGATGTCGCGGTCGCGGCGGACCTTGGAGTAGTGGTGGCAGTAGCGACAAATTTTGTCACTGTGACAAGCCGCGACCAGCGACGTGAAAGTCGCAGGGCCAAGTCGCTGTGACTTTGACACTTATGGCGACTTCGTTATCACGAAGCTTCACAAACCGCATATTATGGACATCAAAACAGATCTTTGCTTTTAATTTATGTGGGTTTTAGAGATTTTAGAACCAAATTATTATTCAATTATGTGTTTTCGTGCATGGGACTGGAAGTACTAAGATTTTAAGTTTTGAAGTTAAACTTCTTTGCTGAGGGAGCTACAATTTTCGAGCGTTACGAAAATTCCAAACGCATGAGGGGAATAGTTAGGTACGTGGTGGGGGAACCGATGGAGAAAGAGTGCGTCAGCGGCGACGCCACTCCAACGCATGCGCTAGCGGTCGAATGAGAAGACGACAAAGGGAAGGGGTAGGTACAAAGCGTATCATGCTATTGTGCTAGTTGTAACGGTCGTAAGGGGAGACGACAGGGGAGAGGTAGAAATGACGCAGCAGCGATGCTACGGAAGTCTCGTAACGCTGTTTGTGTTTGTCTGCTCCTCTGTTTCCGTAACAGCTAACGATTGTAGCTAAAATATTTATTTTATTTTATTTATTTCTTCGGATGGAAAAGATTTATTAATTTTTACAATAAACTTAATAAGTAGTATTCATTTTATGTGAATCGTATGATAGAAAATGAAAATAATTATTTATCTCTATCTATACCTTATAAGCAAGAAGTGTCGCTTCTGTCACGCACACGCTTTTTTTTTGTCTAAAACATGTTTCACGAGGTTTTTTTTTTTACCTCGCCATTCCAGTATTGTTAATATTTACTGTGCGACATTGATCATTATCAATTAAAAAAGGTAATTGATACCACATTAGATCATATTTTATTGATATGATTCAGTACATATTTCTCCAAACAAGAAATATGTCTTCTGTGATATTTCACCAATTTTTAAAAATAATATATGTAGCCTAGATGTTTTTTCAAATATTTCTGCACATTAAAATAATAATAATGTTGAACACATAGAAACTGGTGAGTGCCCGATCTTCGGTGCAATAAACTAGTGGATTCTTGTTTTGTTCGTCATTTTTGCGGTAGACGATAACATTGAGGTTAAATGCACGTGTTATTTCGTAGAGGAAAACTGGTTCACGATCGTGTCGCGGGTGATCGTTACTCGTGGCGACACGCCTGGCGCTGCTCGAGGAAAGAGCGACCCGCTGTCGCTGCTACACAGCCCGCCGCGACACAGCCCCCAGCCTGACACGCCTGGCGCTGCTCGAGGAAAGAGCGCACCGCTGTCGCTGCTACACAGCCCGCCGCGACACAGCCCCCAGCCTGACACGCCTGGCGCTGCTCGAGGAAAGAGCGCACCGCTGTCGCTGCTACACAGCCCGCCGCGACACAGCCCCCAGCCTGACACGCCTGGCGCTGCTCGAGGAAAGAGCGACCCGCTGTCGCTGCTACACAGCCCGCCGCGACACAGCCCCCAGCCTGACACGCCTGGCGCTGCTCGAGGAAAGAGCGACCCGCTGTCGCTGCTACACAGCCCGCCGCGACACAGCCCCCAGCCTGACACGCCTGGCGCTGCTCGAGGAAAGAGCGACCCGCTGTCGCTGCTACACAGCCCGCCGCGATACAGCCCCCAGCCTGACACGCCTGGCGCTGCTCGAGGAAAGAGCGACCCGCTGTCGCTGCTACACAGCCCGCCGCGACACAGCCCCCAGCCTGACACGCCTGGCGCTGCTCGAGGAAAGAGCGACCCGCTGTCGCTGCTACACAGCCCGCCGCGATACAGCCCCCAGCCTGACACGCCTGGCGCTGCTCGAGGAAAGAGCGACCCGCTGTCGCTGCTACACAGCCCGCCGCGATACAGCCCCCAGCCTGACACGCCTGGCGCTGCTCGAGGAAAGAGCGACCCGCTGTCGCTGCTACACAGCCCGCCGCGATACAGCCCCCAGCCTGACACGCCTGGCGCTGCTCGAGGAAAGAGCGACCCGCTGTCGCTGCTACACAGCCCGCCGCGACACAGCCCCCAGCCTGACACGCCTGGCGCTGCTCGAGGAAAGAGCGACCCGCTGTCGCTGCTACACAGCCCGCCGCGATACAGCCCCCAGCCTGACACGCCTGGCGCTGCTCGAGGAAAGAGCGACCCGCTGTCGCTGCTACACAGCCCGCCGCGATACAGCCCCCAGCCTGACACGCCTGGCGCTGCTCGAGGAAAGAGCGACCCGCTGTCGCTGCTACACAGCCCGCCGCGACACAGCCCCCAGCCTGACACGCCTGGCGCTGCTCGAGGAAAGAGCGACCCGCTGTCGCTGCTACACAGCCCGCCGCGATACAGCCCCCAGCCTGACACGCCTGGCGCTGCTCGAGGAAAGAGCGACCCGCTGTCGCTGCTACACAGCCCGCCGCGATACTGCCCCCAGCCTGACACGCCTGGCGCTGCTCGAGGAAAGAGCGCACCGCTGTCGCTGCTACACAGCCCGCCGCGACACAGCCCCCAGCCTGACACGCCTGGCGCTGCTCGAGGAAAGAGCGACCCGCTGTCGCTGCTACACAGCCCGCCGCGACACAGCCCCCAGCCTGACACGCCTGGCGCTGCTCGAGGAAAGAGCGCACCGCTGTCGCTGCTACACAGCCCGCCGCGACACAGCCCCCAGCCTGACACGCCTGGCGCTGCTCGAGGAAAGAGCGACCCGCTGTCGCTGCTACACAGCCCGCCGCGACACAGCCCCCAGCCTGACACGCCTGGCGCTGCTCGAGGAAAGAGCGACCCGCTGTCGCTGCTACACAGCCCGCCGCGACACAGCCCCCAGCCTGACACGCCTGGCGCTGCTCGAGGAAAGAGCGACCCGCTGTCGCTGCTACACAGCCCGCCGCGACACAGCCCCCAGCCTGACACGCCTGGCGCTGCTCGAGGAAAGAGCGACCCGCTGTCGCTGCTACACAGCCCGCCGCGATACAGCCCCCAGCCTGACACGCCTGGCGCTGCTCGAGGAAAGAGCGACCCGCTGTCGCTGCTACACAGCCCGCCGCGATACTGCCCCCAGCCTGACACGCCTGGCGCTGCTCGAGGAAAGAGCGCACCGCTGTCGCTGCTACACAGCCCGCCGCGACACAGCCCCCAGCCTGACACGCCTGGCGCTGCTCGAGGAAAGAGCGACCCGCTGTCGCTGCTACACAGCCCGCCGCGATACTGCCCCCAGCCTGACACGCCTGGCGCTGCTCGAGGAAAGAGCGCACCGCTGTCGCTGCTACACAGCCCGCCGCGACACAGCCCCCAGCCTGACACGCCTGGCGCTGCTCGAGGAAAGAGCGACCCGCTGTCGCTGCTACACAGCCCGCCGCGATACAGCCCCCAGCCTGACACGCCTGGCGCTGCTCGAGGAAAGAGCGACCCGCTGTCGCTGCTACACAGCCCGCCGCGATACAGCCCCCAGCCTGACACGCCTGGCGCTGCTCGAGGAAAGAGCGACCCGCTGTCGCTGCTACACAGCCCGCCGCGATACAGCCCCCAGCCTGACACGCCTGGCGCTGCTCGAGGAAAGAGCGCACCGCTGTCGCTGCTACACAGCCCGCCGCGACACAGCCCCCAGCCTGACACGCCTGGCGCTGCTCGAGGAAAGAGCGACCCGCTGTCGCTGCTACACAGCCCGCCGCGACACAGCCCCCAGCCTGACACGCCTGGCGCTGCTCGAGGAAAGAGCGCACCGCTGTCGCTGCTACACAGCCCGCCGCGACACAGCCCCCAGCCTGACACGCCTGGCGCTGCTCGAGGAAAGAGCGACCCGCTGTCGCTGCTACACAGCCCGCCGCGATACAGCCCCCAGCCTGACACGCCTGGCGCTGCTCGAGGAAAGAGCGACCCGCTGTCGCTGCTACACAGCCCGCCGCGATACAGCCCCCAGCCTGACACGCCTGGCGCTGCTCGAGGAAAGAGCGACCCGCTGTCGCTGCTACACAGCCCGCCGCGACACAGCCCCCAGCCTGACACGCCTGGCGCTGCTCGAGGAAAGAGCGCACCGCTGTCGCTGCTACACAGCCCGCCGCGACACAGCCCCCAGCCTGACACGCCTGGCGCTGCTCGAGGAAAGAGCGACCCGCTGTCGCTGCTACACAGCCCGCCGCGATACAGCCCCCAGCCTGACACGCCTGGCGCTGCTCGAGGAAAGAGCGACCCGCTGTCGCTGCTACACAGCCCGCCGCGATACAGCCCCCAGCCTGACACGCCTGGCGCTGCTCGAGGAAAGAGCGACCCGCTGTCGCTGCTACACAGCCCGCCGCGATACAGCCCCCAGCCTGACACGCCTGGCGCTGCTCGAGGAAAGAGCGACCCGCTGTCGCTGCTACACAGCCCGCCGCGATACAGCCCCCAGCCTGACACGCCTGGCGCTGCTCGAGGAAAGAGCGACCCGCTGTCGCTGCTACACAGCCCGCCGCGATACAGCCCCCAGCCTGACACGCCTGGCGCTGCTCGAGGAAAGAGCGCACCGCTGTCGCTGCTACACAGCCCGCCGCGACACAGCCCCCAGCCTGACACGCCTGGCGTTGCTCGAGGAAAGAGCGACCCGCTGTCGCTGCTACACAGCCCGCCGCGATACAGCCCCCAGCCTGACACGCCTGGCGCTGCTCGAGGAAAGAGCGACCCGCTGTCGCTGCTACACAGCCCGCCGCGACACAGCCCCCAGCCTGACACGCCTGGCGCTGCTCGAGGAAAGAGCGACCCGCTGTCGCTGCTACACAGCCCGCCGCGACACAGCCCCCAGCCTGACACGCCTGGCGCTGCTCGAGGAAAGAGCGACCCGCTGTCGCTGCTACACAGCCCGCCGCGACACAGCCCCCAGCCTGACACGCCTGGCGCTGCTCGAGGAAAGAGCGACCCGCTGTCGCTGCTACACAGCCCGCCGCGATACAGCCCCCAGCCTGACACGCCTGGCGCTGCTCGAGGAAAGAGCGACCCGCTGTCGCTGCTACACAGCCCGCCGCGATACAGCCCCCAGCCTGACACGCCTGGCGCTGCTCGAGGAAAGAGCGACCTGCTGTCGCTGCTACACAGCTCGCCGCGATACAGCCCCCAGCCTGACACGCCTGGCGCTGCTCGAGGAAAGACCGACCCGCTGTCGCTGCTACACAGCCCGCCGCGATACAGCCCCCAGCCTGACACGCCTGGCGCTGCTCGAGGAAAGAGCGCACCGCTGTCGCTGCTACACAGCCCGCCGCGATACAGCCCCCAGCCTGACACGCCTGGCGCTGCTCGAGGAAAGAGCGACCCGCTGTCGCTGCTACACAGCCCGCCGCGATACAGCCCCCAGCCTGACACGCCTGGCGCTGCTCGAGGAAAGAGCGCACCGCTGTCGCTGCTACACAGCCCGCCGCGACACAGCCCCCAGCCTGACACGCCTGGCGCTGCTCGAGGAAAGAGCGCACCGCTGTCGCTGCTACACAGCCCGCCGCGATACAGCCCCCAGCCTGACACGCCTGGCGCTGCTCGAGGAAAGAGCGACCCGCTGTCGCTGCTACACAGCCCGCCGCGATACAGCCCCCAGCCTGACACGCCTGGCGCTGCTCGAGGAAAGAGCGACCCGCTGTCGCTGCGACACAGCCCCCATCCCTACCTGGGAGTGTGAGGGCAGGACGACTTGGTTGGTGTGCTTGGAGAGGGGGAAGAAGGAGACACGGAGACACACAAGAGTGGGCGCGAGAGAGGCTGGAAGTAGGGGGGGGGGGAGCGGGGTTCAGCGATATCGACCGACGCGGGCGGGTGGGAGCGGGAGCAGGGAAGGATAGCCGGTCAAGGCCAGGACCAGGGCTGCTGGAGAGGGGTGAAGGTTGCGCAGGGGCGGAGAGGGGGTGGCCGGACCGGCGCACCCCCAGGCGAGGCGCGGGCTGATCTACCTCACAGGCCCGACCCCGGACAACTCCCACGCGCGTCCCGCCCCCCTTCTCCCGCGAGGCGAGGCCATGTGCGACGGCCCTTTTCCAACCTCGACACCGTGTGTCGATCTCAGATGGCGATACATCGCTGATACATGTATCGCCGAAATCCAAGTCACCCAGGTACTGACGTTTGGGCGATCCGAGTGTCGGAAATACGTCGCAAATATCACTTAACACCGAGTTTGAGAACATGCAACATGCGCGTAACGAACTGCGATTAGTAACTTTCATGAACGTAAACACACGAATAAAACTACTATTTTTCTGTTCATTTTCGGAACTATACTGCACAAACATTGTTAACTGAGGATACAGGAAAAATTTAGCCAGACATCCTGTTCCAACGTGATAGCCAGAGCATTCGAGATGTACGCGGTTTTCTTTCGCAGAACCTTGGGGTAAAAAAAAAACAAAGATCGATTAACAGAATTTGAATTTGAGCCATCCCGATTTTATTGCTATGAGTAGCTCTCATTTGTTGAAGTATTTAGTAGATGTTGAAAGGTCACGCTCGAGTCGCACCGTGTGTTGCTAAGCGTGTCACGTGTCGCTGTTCTGTAGATGGCGACTTCCCGCGGGCAAGTCGCAGCGTGTTGAGCGGTGCTGCCACTCTAGCGACAATGGAACACTGTGAGAAGCTGTAATATGCGACCTGGCTCAGACTTGTTGCCTGATCAGGCAATACCTGTAGCAGTTGCTGGCCTCGTGGCCAGTGGCTGAACCGGGCAACGAAGCGCCTGGCAACTGAGAGTTCCAGGGCTGTAGAATGCCGCCGCGCTATCTGTGTTTAGAAATTGAAAAATTAGGTTTTTTGATCGTGGTACGAATGAAAGGATGTTAAATGACTTTATAGTGTGTTCGAGTGGAATATATAGGCGTATTTGCAGTCTTTACCCCGCGAAACATCATTCTAAGGTTGGGGAGTTTACTCGCCTACCTTCAACTTTTCATTCAGAGAAACTCGACAGATAGCTAGCTATCCACAGGGAGTTTGGCGTCGCGAGGAGCTACGGTTCTCAGTAATGTTGGGACAACTAGTCATCTTCCCCCCCCAACAAAAAACTTGTCAAAATATGTTGAAAATGGGAAGGGATATAAGGCGTATCCTTGTCCCGGCAGGGAACTCAGAAACAATAACGGAATGGAGGCGTACCTGCATCTGGCTGAGATTTTTGTCTTCTGCTAAATGCTACTTAAATACTTAGACACAAGACGCAGTGGTGACAGATAATCCTGTCTGACTATCAGCTACAACACTGCTGTCCAAAATTCGTCTGGTGTAAGCTTATGGGAAAATCCTCTAGTTTATTGGCTCGCCAGAGAGCAGTGGCTCCTGACAGACACCGATCTATCACCCGCCCAACAGTGCTGCTGGGCGGGTTGCATAAGCCAAAGAAAGACGGGGCCACGGCAGGCTGCTCGCAGTAGAATGACCTTGCACTGAGGTAAATGAACTCACAAAATAACACGGACGCTCGAACTGGTGTCAACAAATACTACTTCAGAAAGAGTACTTTTTTGTAATCCCAAACACACTCTCGGAACTAATTTCTCTCCAATGTTCATAAACTTAAAAATTATAACATGAAGGTAGTTCAATTGCTCACATGTATGTTTTGAAACATATAATTCGTAAATGTGTTTACATACTTACATCTAAACGTTTAAAAATTTCCATAGTTTAGTTTTAACCTGAAATCGACCAACTCACAGTCCTATAACTTCTTCTTTTTATTGTGCAGTCGTCATACGAATTAAAACTACTAAAATGTTTTTCCTTGGTGAACATGTTTTTTATAAATCATACTCTACTCTCATTGGCTGTTGTGTCATGCGTCCGTAATATAAATAAAATATATTCGTTTTCCTCTTGTACATACGACCTCTCTCCCATGCACAAGACCATCCTTTGGGCTATTGTGAATCATTAGGTTCGAAAAATGGCGGTCAAATCTCGTTCACACGACCTACTGTTATTGTTACAGTCGTGAACCCAGCTTAAAGGAACGCCCATCACAGTTCCCTCCCACTAGTCTTTCCCCCCCTACCCCCTTATTAACCCACGAACGCCTCCGAATTCCCCCGAACTCCGCCGAACTCGGCGCTCCTGTTTGCCATTCGACCTTCCTCAAAGTCAGAACTCTTGACGAGACGCGAGCTCGAATTGACGGCCGCCTGCTGGAGGAATGTGATCTTGATCTTGATCGCGTCGGCGCGCAGACTGCCGTCATTTCGTCATCACCGTCGCCCTCGCGGGAGGAATGTCCGGCGGCCTCGCTCTTCGAGTTAGGAGGGGAGCTTCCTCAACTATTATGTTTCAATAATGTAGTGTTTTCGCTTATGAATTTAATTGGATCCGGAATATAACAAATATATATTTTTCACAAATGGTTTTATAATTCGAAAAAGTACTTATGTTATTGATTTAAAAAATTTAAAGAATAATTTACATTTTATTCCTTGCGAGAACTATTAGCGTGAAATCGTGTAGTACATGCGTATACAGTAGATTGCAGGCTTTAAAGGCGATTGTCTAATAAGCTACACTGGATTTTGTGGTTAAGCCGCGTTGTAACTAACAACCTACCATTTCTACGATGGTACCTCCAATACAATATACCACTTCGAAGCGGCTCAACATCGAAAGGCAAATTAGTTTACTATGTATAACTCCAATTTTTAATTAACAGCGTGTGTGTGTGTTTGTAGCGTTTGTCGCAAAACTGTTTAGTTTTGGAATACCATCCATTTAAGGATTATTGAATCTTACAACAAAGGTTACATATAAACGGTTAGATTAAAACTGTATAGACCTGATTTCAGGCTCTCAGTTCACGCTAGGATTCGAATATTAATTTTATTTTAAAAAGGGTTTTAAATCTATCAAAGAAGCGTTTATATATATATTTTTAAATATTAACAAACTATAAACCATGGTTAAATATTTAAGTAAATCTAATCCACCTTTATAAGATAAATTTTCACCACTATTCAAGCTTTCTAATCTGTTGGCAGCATCGAAACGTAACAGTATTTGACGAACTCGCATATCATTGTGGAATGCGCGGATTGTGGACGGATGAAAAAGGGATGGACGCGACGATTCACAGAGGATCCACCTTAAAGGAAAAAAAAAAAAGAAATCGTTTTCAACAATTTGCCGCGACACGAGGTCACGAATATTTGGCACGGAAATATCACGAGACGGGGCGCGACCACCATCTCCTGAACAGTTGGTTTAAAAGCAGTGGCTCATTTGCATCGCGGGCGCAGAGCTGAGTTCAACCAGAGCAGGGAACCCGACGCCATAAAGCGAAACACCTGGTTGAAAATAATGGCGGCAAGTCAAGTTCTGCCTTCTCTTCCCCGAACCCCCCACGTTTCCCTCGCCAGGTTTTTTCTCTCTGTCGGAGAACTCTCGCGTTTCCCGCTGAAGCACGGCTCAATTGCCTTCGTCGGGTCGCGCCCCGATGTAGCCCCTCCCCCCCGCCCCCGGATGAGAGCACCACAATCACGAGCCACGTCGCGGCAGACGCGTGGAGCTGGCGTGGAACACTAGAGCTCGCTGCAGCTGGCGGCAGGCACTACACACGCACTAACGAGCAGAGAAGAGTACATATGTATGCCAGAAGAAGAAGTAAACCTTAAGTTTACCCGCGTCAACTTAGCATTATCCAAGAAAAGTACGAACAATCACTTAAATAAATTTGAATCTGGCGATTACCTGTGCACACATAGGTGCTTGTTGGGCAATGTTAGGTGTAATCGTAAAACAAAATTTTTTCACAAATATGTGTAAATGCAAGGCTGCGGGACAATTTTGGCAATTCGTTGTGTCATTGGCAGTTTGTCTTGCTCAATAAATAACAATTATTTGTTACTAATAACAACACAAGTAATATTTTGTGATAGTGCCATTTGGTGATCTATTTATTGTCACAATTATAATTTTGATTACATTTCATCACGAATTTTCTCAATCAAAATAATTTAAAAAGGTATGTTTAGTTAAGGTATCAGTATTTTGTCGGTCATTCATTCATTTAATTAAACTAAAGTTTCCAATCATTTGGTTCTTCTAACATTGCCCAGTCAGCATTGGGTAGACCTAGGTATACACGGGTAAACGCTGAGTTCAAACTTATTTCAGTTATTATTTGACCTTCATCCAACAAATATTGATAATGCATAGTTAACCCGGGTAAACCTGGGTTTACGTATTCTTCAAGCATTTCCCTTAACATATAGATTTTTATATTAAATTAAAATAGTATCAATATAATCAAAATATTACTTATGATATACTTACGGCGATTAAAAATATTATCTTAATCTTTTATTTTCGTAGTATAATTCAGTGAAGTTAACCATTACACCAAGAGAACATTAATCCGGAATTATATGGTTATGTATATTCTATATTCCGGCACCAATTGAGCCGCTCGCGTTCTGTTTATTTTGTGAATTCCTGCTGTCGACCTTGACCACCAGGTTGCAGCACCGCGCTGTTGGCGTTTTTTAATTTGCTCAAATTTATAGTTTCTTTCGGTTTTCATTTCAGAGTAATTTTTATTTTTTCCTTTTTCCTGGTGGGTTACAATTACATTTTCAGAATTTGGTATTCTCGTTAAAATCATATTGAAGTTCGATAGTCCGGCAAATCGCCAATCCGGCATGGCTTTGGTCCCCAAAATGCATGTGATAGTGAGGAGGGATGATAAGTGCGACGTTCGCTGGTGTTTCCAGCGAGGTGTCACCTCTGAGCTCAAGGCTCTGTCGTCTTGTCGTGCATAGGTAAACTATTAAATTTGAGCGGCACACCATAACATTAGATGGCGGAGAAGTGAAGAGCAAAGCAAGGCAGGAGCCTTAAATACCTTTCACTTCCATGAACATGCGGTAATTTACGTTCTCGTCATTGCGCGAATAGTTTTATACGAAATATGTGACAAATTTAACAATTGAAAATATGTATATTTAAGTTTAGAGTGTGTTCTTTGTTTCAACGAATTTCTTCGGGAGGACCCTTAAATATAATAAGAGTCTGATTTAGTGAATACAACTATGACAACGAAACGATAGCCATGTACATATCAAACGAACGGTATGCACGCGGCCCGCCATCTTTTCTAACTGTTTATACGACACGCAAAAGGGGCACAAGTAACACTTCACACAACAAGGACATAAGTCACAAATCCGAACAGAGTGTAATTTCAATCTAAAGGTATGTAATTTGAGACGTTGTTCCAACGTTGAACACGTCATAAAAAGAGGCGTGTGCTTACCCTTAAAAAATAAGGTTTTATAGTTCATATATCCCGCACATGTAATATCGCTTATCAAAAGGCCATAACAAATCCAACTTATCGACCGTGTTTGAAGTATCAAAACGTGTTCCCTCGCGCAAGGGAATGGCATGAAAGAGTGCCTTGCCATAAGACAGGATCGGAGTGAGTGATAGTTTCAAGTGTTTAGTAGGAAGAATGCACGCTCTTGGTAAGCTATCGAGTGCTTTCTTTTATTTATCTTAGTCCTGTTTTCTTTAATAGGATCTCATTGTTTTAAGTTTTTGGGGCAATTATGCTCCGCAAGACCTATCTCTATTTCGAAGTGTTGAAATACCAACCAACCACTTGTTAATGCATTTTTCAGAAATTTGCTGTTCGTAGTTTTTTTTAATGGCGACCTTCCTTTAATCCCCTCCTTTTTTCTTCTTCCTCCCTATACTCCCACCGTGCTCCTGAAATCGCCCTCAGCACAGCACGGGTTCGAGTCCTTACTGCAACCCCGCCAAACCACACAACTCACAACACCTCAGGGCCACCAAACATCCGTTATCTGCATCACCATTAAAACCTAATATCTATTCTCACAACTAGAGGTAGTAGGGCGGCAATCCGCGGCCTGGAACTCTACGCGGGCCCGCGGTTCGATGCCCGGATCTCGCATTCGGACCTCGAGGCCCGCAGTGGCTATGATTACAGTACAGTTGCAGCTTACCCTGCGGCGGTATTGCCTGATTAAGCAACAAGTCTGAGCCTCCCTAGATATTACTTTTAGCTTTTACCTGCGTCCCACACGAGGTGGTGTCGCTACGGGTCAAGGGCATGGACAGGGCGGGGGAAGGGATCCAGCGGGGAAGGGTTCAGCGGGGAAGGGCGGAGGGCTGTCGGGCCGGCCCGGGCCGAAGCGACCCTCTCTCTCTCTCTCTCTCTCTCTCTCTCTCTCTCCCCCCCCTCCCCGCGGCGGTGGCCTTGACCTTGAGCTCCAGCAGCTCCGCCGCCCACTCCCCTCCACCAGGCTCGATGCCCCGCCCTCGTCCAAGGTCGCGGCCTACATCGCGCCGAAAAACACGCCAGCAGCGGGTAAGCGGGCAACTACCCGGAGACAGGGGTATCTGGTCCGGGCGGGATATGACCACTAAAAAAAAATAACTGTGTGGTTGAGAAATGCCGAAATCAAAAATCAAGTTTTCCATGTGTGGAAAGCATATAAATTTCTTAATCATTATCATTTATATATATATATTATTTACGAACATTCTTGGGTCAATATTTATTTAATGTGGTGTATTAAATGTGTGGCGTATTGATTACAATGGAAAAATATACTTCGGAATCATTTTTACCAATGTTAAATTATATTGTTAGCAATTAAATAAACATGGCAGCAAAGCAAAATCGTGTGTGTGCTTTGCTCGTGTGTATTTTTTTTTTTTTAATATAAACTGAGGTTATGATTTTTAACGCTCAAACTGTGCGGCTGTGCAACTTCCAATATTTGAAACAAAAGATAAAGCATTTTAACACATTGAGTTTAGGTCGTTCCGTTTTGGAAGAAGAAAAAAAACGTGCGTGTAACTCTCAGAACATGTGATATAAATGAAACTTATTTTGCAATTCAATCCTAGACTCGAAAGTATATCGTAAGGGGTAAAACGGCAGATAGAGATAAAGAGAGAAAGAAGAAAATTTTATAAATAAAATTATTACTCACTTCAAAATTACTGCTTAGGATATCAATAATTATTGATAAATAAATAATGTTTAATTAACAATAAATATTACTCACTTTTGAAATAAACACACCATAAAATGTTATATTACTATAGCATGAAAATAATTTTAACTATATTTATACACGTTTTAAAAATAAATAAATTAACTTCGATAAATTTTATCCTCAACCACATTTACAATATTACGTAGTATTAAACAGCAAAACCATTTACACAATTCAATAAGATAACACAGCGCGGGGTTTTTCGGCTTTCATTTATTTTTCAAGTATTTAAGATTCCTAATTTTTTTGGTATTTATTAGAAATTTGATTAAAATATAAATAAACAAATAATAATGAACTACCAAAATGATTACTAACTGTTTTGTGTTCGTGGTTGACAAAGCAAGTCAGGGAACGTGAAAATAGGGGGAGGTATCGGCCCTGACCTATACTCAGGAACCATCTCAGCCTGGAGGGGTCAGAGATCAGGGTGGCTGGTCCAAGAACAGATACCGCCCAGCGCGTAGTGACCAGCGCTCCAATCACGCTCCGACAGACCTCGAAGACACCCACGCGCCATCTTGGATCCTAGAGGTTTCCAGGTCACAACAATTGCCTATCGCTCATCACTGACAGCTCTCCTTCGTCAAGGCACGGCGCACACGTTACCACATTTCCCGAGAAATTTTAAGGCCCTTGTCAGAGGTGTGTATTAGTGTCAGAGCAGCGGGATGATAAGTGCGACGCTCGCTGGTGGTTCTGGCGCGGTGTCGCCTCTACGCGCACAAGGCTCTGAATTGGCGCGCAGTCTTCTCGTCGTGCATGGGACAACTATGAGATGTGATAACCAAGAAGATAAAGGCGAAATACAAGTCCCTTAAGTGTTTTCAGGAATCTGTACACATGTTTCATGTCTAAAAAAAATTACCATTTAAAAACGCGTTTCGCCCATATTAACACTTCTACAAATCCAGTTTAAAAACGAAATAAGGAATCAGAACTACTCATCCGTCCTAAGCTTTGATATCAATCGTATATATTAAGCAGTTTACAAATCACGTGGAATTTTTCGGAAGCTCTGCACATCGTACGTGTACCCAGGTATGTCAGGCTCTTAAGGAGTAGGTATTTTTTTAAATAATAGGTTAATTTTTACATTTGTAATAATTCTTCGATGTTCACCAAGATGATTCCACAAGACCGTTCTTTAGCTTCACGCATTCGATTAAACTATGTACTGCAACTTAATGAGGTAAACTTGTTCGATACTAAACAACACTGCGTTGCTATGATGTAAAACCGCTATTGGATCCAGGATGGCGTCGCTGTGTGGCCACCCCTCCCTCCGGCCGCAAGACAAGACGTGGGTGCTGTCTCGAGCGATCGACCACACACCCCGAAGGAGGGAGAGAGGGAGGGTGTCGGGGAGGGGGTAAAGGGAGAAGAACCGACGGTGAGCCACGCCGCGCGGACGGCGCTATTTCCGAGCGCCCCACTTTCCGCGCCGTTCATTGTCCAGCGTCTGGTTGCCATCGCGACCGCTGCGCCGGTGTGTGTGGCGAGGGGAGGGAGGGGCGAGGCAACGCCCGGAGCCGCCTCGGGACGACGACCTCTGACCCTGCGGGGGCGGCCCCCGCCGCCAGCAGCCGCCTCATCCTCGGAGGCGCACCCAGCTTCCTAACTCAGCATCACGGGATCCAAGCAACCAGTTCGTAGCATGTGCAGCGTTTGACTCGACACGGTGTTCTCTTGTTTGAATCATTCCCGAGCGCGATGCTCGGCTGGTGCTTCTAGCACGGTGTCGCCTCTCAAAAGACGCGTAGTCTTCTCGCTGTGCATAGGCCAACTGTGAAATATGAGCGGTGACCGTAACATATGTATATGGCAGATAAGTTAAGATAAAGGTGTAATGCAAGGCCCTTACGTGCTTTCAAAAATATTTACCGGTTGTTTTATGCCTAAAATTTACACTGCCTTTTAGCCAGCTGAATGAGGTACGGGGCTGAGGCGGTGACTTTGCTGGGTTGGTGGCCCCAGCCGCTGGTCATTGCCGAAGCCCTAGCACCCTTCCGATCAAACAACAGGGAGCGATCCCTAACAGTTCTGTTTTAAATAAGCTCTGGAATGTATATAAAACGAACTAGAAGTTTCTCCCACCCTACCCTGATAGGCGCATATGTGGAGGGGGGGGGGGGAATGTGAGAATGCAGGCCGTAAGTCGGAATAATATGCCTTTTAGCCATTTTAACGCTTCTAAAAATACAGTTTAAAAACTTAATCCGGAAACGAAACTACTTATCGGCCCTCGGTTTGTTCTTTAGATAGCTTTTCGTAAACAGACCCCACTATGATAGCTAGAGCAGTTTTCTAATCGCGAGGTTTCTCCTGAAGCATCGCGTGTGTGCCCGGGTACACGAGGGGTCTTAAGGAGCCCCGCGAAAGTAAATGCTTAAGGGTGCCTCAAAGGCAGCCACTGATCCGAGGCCCGTCTCTGGCACGAGCGTAGTCAGGGTTATGCTGGGTGCACGATTGAAGAAAATAACAGCAAAAGTAACAGTAGGTGGTGCCCACAAGATTTGATCGCCATGTTCTCTAACCTACTGATTCACAATAGCGCATGGGACGGTCGTGTGCATGGGAGAGAGAGGTCGTGCGCGCAGGAGGGAAATGAATATATTTAATTTATGTTACGCACGCCAATGGAGCAACAGCCAATGACAGATGAGTAAGAAGTCATTTTGGCGGGATCACAGTACTGTTAATATTTATCAATAATTGTATGGCAAGAAAATTACGAGATATTACAATGTTCAGGTGCAATTGCTATTTTAAAAATCCACTAATGTATTACTTATAAAAAGTCATCAGCAAGTAATGGAAATGAAATGTGTCATGGTTAGAATGGTAAATTAAAAATTTTACGTAACCAAAATTTACTTATGAGTTGAAAAACTGTGTTCATAAAATTTCTGGTCAGATTTCATGGTGGTAATCATTTGGCACATATTTACTAACACTGCCGACAGATGTCGGATACATCTTGAACGTTCATTGGCTGAAATTAACAGTTAGATTTCAATTGTGAACCGATCTCACACAGGTCGTGTGCTTAGCCTGCTGTGCAACCGCTTTTATTTTTTTATTGTGAACTCGGCTTCAGTCGCTGCGGCGGAAGGTCTCGCATCCTGCTTCGATACGTGGGAGCTTCGAACGGAACTGCTGCCCGATCTCGCAAGCAGCTGTGGAGGTCTCCAAGGAGCAACCCAGCCTCCAGTAAGGAGCGGACACTGGCGAAACATTCATGGCGAGAGAACTTTCCAAGATATCATCGTGTTGGAAAGGCGGCGTGGACATTTGTCAGCTAACCTTCGCTCAGCCAGTCGCAGGCAAACAGGCAAACAGGCAAACAGGGCTTCTGGCTATCCCGGGTTTAATGTCTCAATCATAACTTGCTTCAAATTGGACAGTTTTCAAAAGCAATGATACGTATCCTTCTGCCACAGCTTGAAAAAATTATAATTTCTCCGTTGCTAAAGTCTATGAAAGACGAACTAAACATTCTTTCGGCACTATTTTATTTTAATATATATGTGCTAACGAAATTGCACGAACGAGCGGCGAACTTCGGCGAACTTCGGAACTGTTCGGGCCTCGGAATGGTCTGGTGTGAATCTTAGGCTTCCAATGGCAACATGCAACCGTACATATTTGCTTTTGTGAACATCGGGGGAATGTACTAAGCGTACCTATTGGTGTGCCAATTGAAACTTTATGATAGTGAAACTAACCCATCGGGGTACTCCCGTTTCCCCCATCCCCATCAACAGGTCTGTCCCTCGGGTAGGGCAGCCAGGTCTTATGAATGTTAGCCTAATCCCATCCATGTAGACCTTGTCTCACGCGGGAAACTAAATGTATTTAATTTAAATCTTCTTTGACAAAGGAGCATTTGTCAATATTACAATATAGAGAATTGTTATAGCGTAAAACCTGCAGAAATATTTGTGGCAGCTTTTGGTTATCCGTTCCGAGAAAATGCCTAGCTACGCTGGCCGAGCTGCAGGAGGAGCGGGAAAGGGGGGGCCTTAGCGGGGGAGGGGGGAAGAGACCCCGGGAGTGTAACCTTCGTCTGCTGGCAGGAGGCATTGCCCTTCCTGCCTCTTGATCGGCTTCAATTTCTCCCCCCCTCTCCTCCCTCATTCCGCGCGGCGCGACGCATGCGCGGGGTTGGCGTGACTTTGGCGCTATCTCCCACTTCCCTCCTGTTACCCCCCCCCCACACTTCCTCATCAGCCACCTCTTCTCTTCGCCTGCTCAGCTAGCTCAACTCGAGCAGGCCACCGAACAGCGAGTAGCAGCTGTAACTGAAGAGTGCTGTCAGATGATCAAGGAAGCTACATCTGCTATGAAATGGAGTAGTTCTGGAGACGTGAAGGTGGAAGGCGCGACTGGTCACCCTAAAATTCAAGCCACCCACCTTTGACGGCCAATCATCTTGGGCTGTCTAGAGGCGACAGTTCGAGGCAGCTGCTGGAGTGAAAGGTTACGGCACTTGTCTTGGCCCTACGAGAATCTACACTAGAGCTGCTGCAGACCACTCCAGTTCAAGACCAGAAAGACTATGGATTATCAGTAGAGGCCCTTGAGCTGAGGTATGACTACCGACACATGGGCGAGGTGTATAGAACAACCTTGAAGTCACGTCAACAGCGATCTTCAGAAACACTCCGAGAATTCGAACCCAACATTGAGCGACTCGTGCACCTCGCCTACCCAGAAGCACCAACAGAGTTCCGCCAGCAGCTAGCCACTAGTGCTTTTATAGACGGGCTCAGAGATGCGGAGGTTCAGCAAACTCTCATTTTGACCGGCCACAAAAATATCCGCGATGCTCTTGTTCACGCCCTGGAAATTGAAGGTGTCTGCATTGCCTTAAGAAACATGAGTATCAGACTGTGGTATGAGTATCATGAGTATCACAGGCTGTGATATAACCTTACCACCAATCGAATGGCCGCTCGAGTACTAACGAAGAGATTATACTCGGGACCCTAAGGAAGCTGTTGAATGGATCACAGTTTCGAAGCACAAGTGGACGACAGCGGTGCTGCGTCTGCAATGAACTAGGTCACATCCGGCGCAGGTGTCATCGTGGTAGTAAATCCAAGAGATAAGGACAATGCTGTGATGCAGCGATTGAACAAGAGAAGAATCTGCTGATCCAACGAAGAAGAGGTCACCCAAGGTGTTTCGCGTGTCCAGAATGAGGGAATATCCAGCATGGCTGTCCGAATCGTGTGAGGAAAACGAAAGAGGAAGGACATTAATGATACAATGGGATTAAGGAGTGTGACAACTCGCAGGTTAAAGGAGCAGGAAGTCGCCTAAGATGTTATGCATACCGACAAGGGCATGTTCAAGGGAGATGCCCGGAACGGGAACGTGCCCAGGATAGTAGCTCGATTGAAATGGAAGCGCCACAGCAGAAATTGCAGAAGAGCGAGACCCATAGTAATCGCAAGGCGGACTTATGGTCCCAAAGAGTCGGAGGACGGCCGCGAATTTACATCTGTCAAGATTAAAGCAGAGGTGCCCCCCCCCCCCCCCCCGAAATTTTTTATGCCATTTTCTCAGTGATTTACACAATTATTTTATAATTTTATACTTTTTTAGTATTATATTTTATCACATTTTGCATTAATTAAAACTGATTTTCTAATAATAATTCTGGTCATATCAGGTAATATTTCCATCCTGAACCGACAGATGCCAAACTGCTTTTGTTGAGGAAATTGCGGGGTTGCAAATTTGATTTACAAGATCCCTTTCAATTATCAAAGCACCAGAAACGTATTTTCACATTAGAAGCTATAATTATGTAAATAATATATACATTTTTCTCGTCTTTTAACCCCCCCCCCCCCCTGAAATTTTAATGACGCAGTCTGCATCGTTACCCCCCTTGTGGGCACCCCTGATTAAAGTAATTCATATAACTTAATTTCACACAATCTGCCTAGTTAACAAAAGGTACTAATTAATTTATACAAATAACGTTATTACACTAATAGAGTAGACTTATCAGGAACTATATGCAATTACATACACGCATTTCAGGAGAAAAAAAAACATTAAAATTTGTTTGAAATAGGTTAACTTGAAAACTACTAGACTTATTTCAACAATTCTTTCACTTTATAAAGCTACATTATTCCAGATAAACGTAGGCTATGGCTTGTAAACAATTTTTTTTTCTTCCGTATAATAAGGCCATATTTCTAACACCCGAGAAAAACAATCAAATTGACTACTTTCTTTCCTTACTTTGAAAGCCAAAAACGAAACAAGTTAGTTTTTGGAATTAATTTTGATAGTAATTTTACAGTAATTCAAAAAAAAAAACACTTGCTCTATTAAATATGTTTATCTACCCGTGCGAAAAAGGGTAGGTAATATGGTTAGTCCAAGTAATGCATAGCAGTATGATGCAATGTATCTTGTTTAAATAAAAGTGTTTTTCCTTTACTAAGTGTTTGTGACTACGAATGTTTTAGTGCATTAATTATTATACCACCTAATGGCATGGTAATTATACTTATGAACAAATACAGTAAACATAAGTTATTAGATGATCATAAAGAAAAATAAAATTGCAACTTTGTGAGTTCTGAATTTTATTTTGAATTTGTAAATAAAGCTTCAAACGTGATATGTAGTCGGAATTTTACAATGAAAAGAATGAAAATTAAATGCAAAAATAGTCCTTTTAAATGTTAGTCTGTGCATTTTCATCAATGTATTCTCTGTTTTTTTTTTTTTTTCATGTTGCTAAATTCTATTTTATTTCAACTCAACTGCTTGAAATATAATATATATTTTTTTTCTTATTGGCTGG